>NC_056725.1:352033433-352333433 GCF_019279795.1 Protopterus annectens | reverse complement strand
TTCTTGTGTCTGGACAGTTTTTTAACCCTCCTCAGATGTTGTATTTGTAAATGAAACAATCTACTGTATCACCGATATTTAAATAGATTCTTATGGAAGTATACAAAAAATAACCAACTGCTTCCTAGTTACTATTTGCACACTGTAGGTCAAATCATAGCACTTCATGTAACCAAAAATATTTCATGATAATGCATCTAATAAGGTCTACACTGACTGCACATTGATATGTAACCTGCCCTCGATCCTATTTTGTGGTTTTAGCTTTTGCTAATACTTGACTTAAATGCATATACTCAGGTCTAAGAAGTACACCTCCAGAACGTTATGTCTTAGAGCCGAGACATACCTCTATATGAAGAAAAACATCATGGACCTCTCTGAACATGTGTCTCAGATCAGTATGTGCCTTACATTTGGCAGTGTTCTACCTTCACCAAGGATGATGCCACAGTATGAACAATAATTGATGGACTATAACAACTAGCTTAGTTTCTAGTGTCAATCCATGGGAAGTCAATATCTGTTAGCCTGAGAGGACATGGTCAACAAACCATTGCTTTGCCAGAGATGGCCTGCACTTCTCATAGGTAGGTACTAGGTTATTGGCTCAAGGGCCTAAGGAAGCCTAGTCAACAAGGTTCCCTGGCTTATGCCACCCAAGAAAGTTATTGACCTGTGCCCCTATCAAGCAGAGCCATAGAAGTGATCCCTGGGGTGTATTTCCTATTCCCCATCCACTCATCAAGATTTTTCTTGAAGAGTGCTAATGAGGAACTTTGCTTGACATAGATGAGTAGCTTGTTCCAGAGTATGGGAAGTCTCTGGGATAGGAATCTATCCCTCCAGCATGTCCTGTTTATTGTGGTGACAAGGTTTAGGTCCCTAGAGAGTGTAGCTCAGAGGGATTGGGATTTCTTTAGGTGTAGCATGTCCAACAGCTCTAGGTTTGATACAGCTTTATATGTTAGGCAGAGTTCACCTCGGAGTAGGTGAAATGCTATGGAGTAAAGCTGGAGTTTTTTGAGACAGTCAGTGTAGGGCATCTGTTTGAGGCCAGTAATTCTCTTTGTGAGGTACTTCTGTGGCCTTTCCAGCTGCTGCAGATGTCTTGTGAGGTACATTCCAAAAGGGGCGTTGTACTCTATAATGGGTCTAATGAGTGTCGAGTAGAAGGGAACAATGACCTTTTTTTTCCTGGATGAAAACCCTTTTGTGATGAGGTGTGCCACGGAGAAGGATTTCCTGACTACTGTGGCAATGTGATTATCAAAGGAGAGACTACTGTCCACCTGGGTCCCAAGGTCTCTTATCACACATTTGGCATTAAGTAGACTGCCGCCTATGTGGTAGTTCATGGGTACAGAGTTTTTACCAAAGGGGATGACAATGCACTTTTTGGTATTGAGCTTCAGACCGTGGCTCTGACACCAGGCATCTGTCTCAGTGAGGCCCTTCTGTAGGATGTCCACATCATTTGGGGACTTGACTATGGCTCCTAGTTTGCAGTTATCTGCGAACTTCATTAGCCAAAGGCCTTCTGTGTTAGCCTGTACTTCAGAGAAGTAGATAACAAACAGGAGAGGACCCAGGACTGAACCCTGTGGTACTCCACTTGTCACTGGTTTGAAGTCAGATTTGGAGTCTGCAACTTTTACACTGTGGGTTCGGTCAGTGAGCCTGTTGGTAACTCATCTGGTGACGTAGGGATTTGTACCTAGTTTAGTGAGTTTAACTATAATTCCAGAATGGGGAATGGTGTCGAAAGCCTTGGCGAGGTCAAGATAGGCTGTGTGAACCACCTTATCCTCGTCTACGGCTTTGGTGACTGCCTCAAAGAAGTCGATCAGGTTCAGGAGGTATGATCTGCCTTTCACAATCCCAAACTGGGTGGGGTCCAGAGTTTGAAGGTTACCAATACCTTTGTTTATGAGTTCTATGATGATACATTCCATGGCCTTACAGACCAGGCTTGTCAGGTTAATAGGGTGATCCCCCCCCCACTTGGGCTTCCAGATTTTGGTTAAAATTTTATCCACCACCCATTTAGAGCCTTTTTTAGGTAATGCCAAAGTGACAAACCACTGACATAGCAAATAAAACCCAAAGGAACCTAGAGGTGTTACAAGCTCTCCTCACTCTGGAGAAAGTACAGTTGTGTACACCTACCATAAATGTAGATGTTCGAGTGTCTTCACTGTTGCAGTCATGACTGTAGGGTTCTCCCCTGCCAGCAGGCAGCCCTCAGTCGGCCAGAATCCCAAAGTCTGGGTCCGGCGTCAGCTGTTCAACCATGCTCCCTGACGTCAGAGTGCCAGGAGTATAAAGCTGACAGCCGACGCCATCTTCTCCAGTTTTTCTTGCCCCAGATGTCAGGAGTCCCAAAATGAAAAAGGTCCCATAACCTTTGCAAATACACCTCAGAAGAATGGTGAAAAAAGAAAATACACAAAGGTAAAAATAAGAGGGGACAGGAGGGAGGGAAACCCAGACTGCAACAGTGAAGACACTCTAACATCTACATTTATGGTAGGTGTACACAACTGTACTATGTTCATCGTGTTTCACTGTTGCAGTCATGACTGTAGGGTAGAATCCCAAAACTGAAAGAAAGGGAGGTGGTCATAAAGAAGAAGGGGTGGCTAAAAGGCCCTGCAAGACTGCAAAGGCAAAGCCTGCCCTAGACTTAGAGTAGAGAGGTAAATTGTAGTGCTTAGAAAAAGTATGCACTGAACTCCAAGTTGCAGCTTCCAAAATGTCTTTGGTAGGAACTCCCCTGAGGAAGGCCGCAGAAGTGGCAGCAGCTCTAGTGGAATGATTCTGTATACTCCCTGGGATTTGCTTTCCATGGTGTGAATAACAAAATCTGATTCCATGAGCAATCCATTTAGAAATGGTCTGTTTTGAAATGGCTTTACCTTGGGAACTTGAAGCATAAGAAACAAACAATTGTTCTGATTTTCTGATGTCCTTGGTTCTGTTCAGGTAAAAACGTAATTGTCTGTGTACATCCAAGGAATGCAAGATCCTTTCCCCTTTATTTTGAGGAGTGGGGAAAAAGGTTGGCAAGTGGATAGTTTGATTTAAAGCCACTTTGGAAACCACCTTAGGCATGAAGGTAGGATTAGTCCTCAAAGATACCCGGTCTTGATAAAAAATAATATAAGGTTCCACAGCCATAAGAGCTTGTAACTCTGAAACTCTCCTGGCAGAGAATAGTGCTAACAGGATAGCGGTCTTCCAAGATAAAAACTTGATGTCAGAAGAGGCAGCAGGCTCAAAAGGAGGCAAGGTTAGTTTTTCCAAAACATAGTTAAGATCCCAAGCAGGAATGGGTGGAGATCTAGGAGGTCTTAAGTTCTTAGCTCCTCTGAGAAACTGTCTCATGAGCTGGTGGGAAAAGATGTGAGGGTCTGTATTATAATGAGCAGAAATAGCAGAGGCATGTATCTTAATGGAAGAGAAAGAGAGACCCTTATGTAAGATGTCTGTCAGGTAAAGTAAAATTAAAGTAATGTTAGGAAGAAGAGGATCAGAATCCTGAGCCTGCATCCAGGAACAAAATCTTTTCCATTTTCCTGCATAAGATTTTCTAGTGCTAGGACGTCTGGCTTCTAAAATGACATCCATAACCTGCTTGGGTAGGAAAGAAGAAATCAAAGGCCCTGGATTAACCAGGCCGCCAGGCTGAGAGTTCTGACATGAGAGTGTAGAACCTGACCCTGATGTTGGGACAGAAGGTTCGGAGACTGAGGTAAAACCCAAGGGGGCTCCAGGCACAGGTTTTTTAGAGTTGGATACCAAAACTGCCGAGGCCAATTTGGAGCCAGCAAGATTATCATCTTGGGCTTGTCCTGTTTTATCTTCAATAAAACCCACGGAAGAAGAGGAAGAGGTGGAAAGGCATATCCCGAGAGGTTCCTCCAACTGAATGACAGGGCATCCACTTTCCAAGCTTTTCTGTGGAAAGTCCTGGTGCAAAAATTCTGTAGTTGATGATTGAGATGGGATGCATAGAGGTCTATGTGAGGATGTCCCCAGACTGCTGTTATCATCCTGAATATTTTGGTGTCCAGCATCCACTCGTGTGGATCCGAAAGGTTTCTGCTCAAACTGTCTGCCAGGAAGTTTTGTTTCCCTGGTAGAAACTGAGCTTGAAGATCCAGATTGCAAGCTAGAGCTGTGTTCCATAGATCCATGGCTAGTCTGCAAAGGGGGTAGGAATGAGATCCCCCTTGCTTGTTTATGTACCACATAACTGTGGTGTTGTCCGTCCGTATTAGTAGTTGTCCTGGTTGTAAGAGATTCCTGAAGGCCAATAGAGCTTTTTGAACGGCTAACATTTCCTTTAAGTTGATATGCAGGTGCTTCTGATCCTTTGTCCAAAGGCCCTGCAGACAATTGCCCTGAAAATGGGCTCCCCAAGCATAATCCGAGGCGTCTGTAGTTAGAATCTGAGTGGCAGGAGGCATTCGGAAGGGTTTCCCTTTGTTTAGAGGACATGCTCTGGACCACCAAAGAAATTCCTTTT
The DNA here is from genome assembly GCF_019279795.1 of Protopterus annectens. Classification (NCBI taxonomy): domain Eukaryota; kingdom Metazoa; phylum Chordata; order Ceratodontiformes; family Protopteridae; genus Protopterus; species Protopterus annectens. The sequence continues at coordinate 352,328,902 of NC_056725.1, read as the reverse complement.
GAAGGCAAGGAAGGACGGAGATCAGTATGTCTAAACTGTGGCAATGCTGAGACCATACACTTTTTAGGTACCACTGTATTTTCCTCATGTGTAGTCTTGCATATGGTACGAGAAGGATGCAGGAGGTCATGTAACCCAAAGCCTGCAGGAATTTCCTTGCAGATAGTTGAGTTAAAGTTGCCAAGATTCTGAAAGTTGAAGCCAGCTGTAATTGTTTTTCGGATGTCAGAAATGCCATCTGGGTTGTGGTGTTTAGAAGTGCACCCAGAAAAGTTATCTGTTGTGATGGTGTCAAATTTGACTTTTTTATGTTTACAGAGAATCCCAGGAACTTGAGGAGGTTCTGTACAAATTCTAGATGCTGGAGTAAGACATCCTTGCTGTCTGCCTGAATTAGACAATCGTCCAGATAAGGGTAAATTTGAATTCCCTTGAGTCTGCAGTAAGCTACTACTGGAGCCAGGCATTTGGTGAAGACCCTGGGCGCAGTAGACAATCCAAAGGGCAGCGCAGAGAATTGAAAGTGCCTCGATCCGGCCTTGAACCTGAGGTATTTTCTGCGATCCTGCCTGATGGGAATGTGTAAATATGCTTCCTTTAAATCCAGTTACCATCCATGCATCCTTAACTTTTTCTGACATCGGAGTGGAGCAAGAAAAAAGTTTCCCCAACGGGGTACTTAGCTTTGTGTGGAGAAGAAAATCTTCGGACAGAAGTATATCAGAAAAAATCGTCAGGAGTCAGCCGACCAGCACTTGCGAACTGCTATCACCGCACGGCAAGAAAGACTGGAGAAGATGGCGTCGGCTGTCAGCTTTATACTCCTGGCGCTCTGACGTCAGGGAGCATGGTTGAACAGCCGACGCCGGACCCAGACTTTGGGATTCTGGCCGACCGAGGGCTGCCTGCCGGCAGGGGAGAACCCTACAGTCATGACTGCAACAGTGAAACACGATGAACATTATAGACATATGTGCCATTATTGAGGTTTCAAGTTTCAAAAAGTACTCCAGCAGTGCAAGGCTACAGTGCACTCCACACATTTAGGCCATCAGCCACACAGGGAGGGATTAAAGATGGAGGTGTCTCGTTCTACATTAGCAAAAATTATGCCTCACTTGCAAATCACCTTAGATACAGTCCCTTACCATATCTTAGCAATCTATAGGTCACCATCTATGTCAAAAATAACACAACTCTCATCTAGACCTACAGGAGGCACATTCCATCCAGCCAGACATTCTATTCATGACAGACTTTAAATATCCCTCTGTAGACTGGGGAAAACACACACTGCCTCCAACTTGCAGGCACATTTCCTGGACTATTAACAACACAAATGCCCTTGATCAGCTAGTGCACACTTCAACCAGAGGTTCAAACATACTGGAACATGTTCTCACCAATATGGGAGGGTGCTGCACCCCCATCGTGTCACATCCTTGGAACACAAAGCTGTTTTATTCAAAATACAACAAAAAATGGGATAACCAATATCCAGCAATTAATCCAAATGACTACATATTTAAGGATTTAAAGAGACATGCTTTCTTAAGAAGCTTTACCTAAAAAAAGTACTACATAATTAAATTACATTAAATGTGTGGAGTGCGCTGTAGCCAGGCTAGTTGCTCAACATAATGCATCCGAAATTATCCAAGTGCAACTAACACTGGGCAAGACTGCAATCCAGGTTGTAGCTTGTTACAGATCTCCCACCATGCCCCAGGATGCCTACTCCACGTTTCTTGATATACTGGGTAATATTAAGGTACAGCCCAATACCCTAATAATGGGCAATTTCAACTATCCCACCATCAACTGGGAAAACAACTTATGTACTAACTCATTTGCTCAACGCTTTCTGGAATTCATAAATTCCAACACCCTGGATCAGCTTGTCCATACCCACACCAGGGGCAGCAATATGCTGGACATAGTCATTACCAATATCGGCAACCGATGTTCCATGCCAGAGGTCAACTCCTCAGTGGTTAGAGCTGACCACAAGCTAATCACCCTAGACATCAATATCCCACCCCCTTTTAAGGAAACCACTGTAAAAAAAACTTCCCCAAAGCCAACTTCATGCTTCTTAAGACAGAAGTGGCAAGCTTCACGACACCCATACAGATGGAAAATAGAGGTACAACTGCTGAATCCTATACAAATGCGCTGTATAAGCACATACACGAGTGCATGGATTGTGCCATCCCCAAAAGAACCAAGATGCTATCCTCCAAAAAAAGGAAGCCAATCTGGTGGTCCCCTGCCATAAACAAACTCTACAACAGAAGGAAGAAGCTGTTGCAAAAAAGAGTAAAATCCCCTGATTGCAGGAACTCCCTGGTCAACCTCAGTAAGAAGCTGAGATCCCTCAAAAAATCTTTCAAAGCTAGTTACGAAAATAAAATCGCCACTGATTCTAAAGACAACCACAAAGCATTCTACAGCTATGTCAAGAATCTCAATGGCGACACACAGATCTGCTCTGAGCTACAGCACAATGGCACTAGATATACAGAACCAACTGATATAGCCAACATCCTGGCAGATAGACTCAGTGCAAACTTCACCCTCCCTCACCCCCCCAAAGGGCCCATCACTATACCAGAAGAATGCAAAGCTCGTGTAATCATGGTTGCACAAGTAAAGACCGCACTCTCCAAAGCCAAGAACACAGCATCCATGGGACCTGATAAAATCCCAGGCTATGTTCTGCATGAACTACAGAATGAACTGGCACCCCACCTAAGTACCATGTTCAATCATAGCCTCACTTCAGGCTTTGTGCCTACTGAATGGTGCCCAGCAATTGTTATCCCACTTCACAAAGGGGGTGCCACTAAGGACCCCGGGTACTACCACCCCGTTAGCTTGACGAGCATGGTCTGCAAGGCCATGGAATGCATCATCTTGGAGCTTATAAACAAGGACGTGGGTAACCTCCAAACTCTGGACCCCACTAAGTTTGGGTTTCTAAAAGTCAAGTCGTGTCTCCTAAACCTGACTGACTTCTTTGAAGTAGTCACCAGAGCTGTGAACAAGGGTAAGGTGGTGCGCACACAGCCTATCTTGACCTCGTCAAGGCTTTCAACACCATCTCCCACTCTGGAATTATAGATAGACTCATTAGACTGGGCATAAATCCCTATGTCACAAGATGGGTGGCCAACTGGCTCACTGACAGAACCCACACAGTGAAAGGAGCCAACGCAAAATCCAACTTCAGACCAGTAACAAGTGGAGTACCACAGGCATCTACTTCTCAGAAGTCCAGGCTACTACAGCAGATCTTTGGCTAATGAAGTTCGCAGACGACTGCAAACTAGGTGCCATAATAGAATCACCTAATGATGTGGACATTGTACAAAGGAGCCTCACTGAGACTGATGCTTGGTATCAAAGTCATGGCCTCAAGCTCATTGCCAAGATGTGCACTGTCATCCCCTTTGGGAAAAACACTGTACCCATGAACTACCACATAGGCAGTAGCCTACTAAACACTGAAAGTATGATAAGAGACCTTGGGACACAGGTGGACAGTAGTCTCTCCTTTGATAATCACATTGTCGCAGTAGTCAGGAAATCCTTCTACCTGGCACACCTCATCACAAAGGGGTTCACTTCCAGAAAAAACAAGGTCATTGTTCCTCTCTACTCATCCCTCATCAGACCCATTATAGAGTACAACGACCCATTTGGCATGCACTTTGCAAGACATCTACAACAACTAAAAAGGCCACAGAAACACTTCACTAAAAGGATTACCAGCCTCACCATATGCAGACTGTCTCAAAAAACTTCAGCTCTAGTTTGTTGCTTATTGCCTACACAGAGGTGTCCTCTGCCTAACATGCAAAGCCATGTCAAACCCATTTCTGTTGGACATGCTACACTTACAAAAAAAAAAAAAAAACTATCCCTCCAAGCCACACACTCTAGGGACCTAAACTTTGCCATCACAATAAACAGAACATGCTGGAGGGATAGATTCCTGTCCCAGAGACTTCCCATGCTCTGGAACAGACTACCCATTCATGTCAAGCAAAGCTCCTCAGTAGCGCTCTTTAAAAAAAAAAATCTCAACAATTGGATGGGAAATAGGAAATTCACCCCGGGGATCACTTCTGTGGCTTCGTTAGACAGGGGTGCAGGAAAATAACTTTCTTGGCTGGCGAAAGTCAGGGAGCTTTTTTGGCTAGGCTTAGATAGGCCCCAGGGCCGATAGCCTAGTACCTACTTATTAACCTATAAGAATGGGATAAAAGTGCTTAATATGAACAGTTTATAAGTTTTATCAATAAAGCATTTTTGTCATGCTCAAGCTTCAGCCCCCATTTGTGCATAGCACGCTTCACTTCCACATTTCTGCTGGTCATTCAAAATAAAAATCAACTTGGAAAGCCAGCAAAACCTGTTACAGTCAGAAACTATTCTAAAGCAAATTACACCCTATTAAATGACGGTCTGTCAAAATTCAACGCCCCGCCCAACCCAGAGTTCATAACAGCCTATGCGGAATTATTCACAGAAACACTGTACAAACATGGATATGACTACATAGAGGCTTCTGTACCTATCAGAAGTAAGCCCAAAACAAACTCAAAAACAAACCACAATGGTGGAATCCTAATCTTAACAGGTATATCACAAATGGAAAAAAGTCATGGCCAAAATCAGAAAGAGTTACTCTCATAATGACAAGAACTCACTCATAAAATTAAACAGGAAACTAAGACTACTAATTAAATCCAACAAGGTCAATTATGAGGTCAAGATGGCTTCTCAGGCTAACGACAACCACAAGGCCTTCTACAGCTATGTCTGAAACCTCAAATGTAATATACAACAGTGTGTTGAACTGGTAATAAATGGTTTCACTTTCACTGAGCAGAGTGACATAACAAATCTGTTGGCTGACAAATTCGGCTCAAACTTTACCCCACTCCTTGTGAAATCCCTACCAGCATAACCTCCCAATTATTAGCAGGGAGCAGGTCATAGCAGTGGCCAAGGCTAAAAACACAGCCTTAATGTGGCACAATGATATCCCAAATTGCCTCCTATATAGCTTGAAACATGACCTATTCACTTTAACTACAGCCTCAAAACAGGCTACATATCAAGTGAAATGAGGATGGCAACAATTACATATGCAAAGCCATGGAATTAATTTTGATGGCAATGATCAACAAAGACACTGACAGCATACAGACAATGGACCCATCCCAGCTTGGTTTTGTCAAAGGAAGGTCATGTCTACCAAACCTGGTGGATCTCTTTGATAAGGTAACCAAGTCAATGGATGAAGGGAAAATGGTGCATACCACTTACCTTGACCTAGTTAAGGAGTTTGACACAATACCCCGCTAAGATACTGTGGACAAACTCACTGAATTAGGAATAAATCCCTACACAACTTGAATGATTGCTAGCCTGCTGACAGATAGGACCCAGGAGGTCAATACTGGTGAGACCATCTCCACCAAAAGGCAGGTCAGTAGTGGAGTACCACAGGGATCTATGCTGGGCCCACTCCTGCTAAGTATCCACTTCACAGAGGTTAAGGCTAATGTCAAGGGCCTCTGGCTCACTAAGTCTGCAGAAGACTACAAATAAGGAGACATCATCAATTCCCCATGTCACTAACATCCTCCAAGAGGGTGAAACACAGACAAGTGACTAGTACCAAACAAGTGCATTATAGTGCCTTCTGGGAAAATGTCTACCCAGGCAGATTACTCCACTAGAAGACACTCCTAAGAGTTGTCTCAATAGTTAGAGTTTTGGGAACATATGAAAACAGTAATCTGGTCTTTGACTAACACATAGCCAATGTAGACAGATAATCATTCTATGTAGCCCAGCTTATAAGTAAGGGCATGGCATCAAGGTCCAAGGAAGTTATAGTACCACTCTGTTCATCAGGCCCATCACTGAATATAAATTCCCTTCAGCATGTGCCTAACTAGGCATATGCAACAGTTAGAATGCCGATAGAGGTTCATCACCAAGAGAATCCAGGGTATTAACACACTGTCCTATACAGACTGCCTTAGAGCCCTGTCTCTGTATTCAGTTTCCAACAGGAAGTTGTTGAGAGGCAATCTGTGCTTGGCATATGAAGCATTCTTAGATGCAGCTTTTGCATATTTGTAAAATGAGCAGCACCAGAAACACTAAATCCAGGGATATGAACTTTGCTTGCAACATAAACAGAACACGCTGGTGAGACAGATATGTGATTCAAAGGTTCCCCATCCATGTAAAACTGAGTACATCCCTAACCCTATTCAAATGTAACCTTGACCATTAGATAGGAAATCATAAATTCATCCCTGGGCTGTCCCTCATGTCTCTAATAGACAGAAGCTGACAGTAAATATTTACTAACATTGGGCGGGTAATCATAGATTCATCCCTGGGCTGACTCCAATGTCTCTTATAGACAGAGGCCAACAGTAAACATTCCCCAACTAACATACCCCCAGACATAACTTTTTAGCAACCTCCTAACTAATATACTCCTCTTAAAAAATACCCTTATTAAGATGCAAATGGTAGAAGAGGATGCCACTGGGTTGAGTAGTGTGGCTAGGCTTATAAAGTCCTTGGTGGTCATAGGCCTAGTATACACCTATGAACCTATATTATATCCTCCACTGTGGTACAACCTGGCATTACTGGTTCCAGATAGGCAGTATTATAATAATTACTGATAAAACTCTGACAGCGTTATGTTAAGTTGCTATTTATATGCTATTCAGGCTCAGTTAGATGCCATCTACATCAGTCATGCTTAAAATACTAAGGTGTAGGTATCCAACATGAACTCAAGTGTTTAAAGTTTTTTGAATATAACCTTTTCTTGAAAAGAAAGTTTGTGCTTCAGGGTTTGATATTGGTTCTGCATATAAGCTATTCTTGAAGAATAAGTTTGAAATATGGATTGATATGCTTTCTTGCCGAAGTGATATTGCTTAAAGCATAACTTGTTTTTGCTACACCTTCGCACACCAATAAAGGTTTTGTGTCACCATCGTCTACTGGCAAATATTTCTTTAAGGATGCAGAAGACAGTCTGTAGCACAGGAGTGAATGTGCATAAAGTGTTTCTTTTTTATGCCTAAAGTGCTTCTTACTTTTTCTACACTATCATTCAGTATTACAGTCTACATCTGTCTTCCATCCCTCAACAAAGCGCACTTTAACTTGGTCTCATTTTTCTCCTTTTCCTTTTTGTAACGCAACTTAATTAGTAACAACTACTAACTCAAATGTCTCCTTGCAAGACCTTGCATCCCTTCAGTGTGTGTATGATCCTCAATCTGTGCAGACAACTGGCAGACTTTAAAGTGTCTTCAACTTCAGTTGTGAAACGGCACTGCTGTGTAGATTACAGCCGCTATCTTGGCAGTGTTGTTCTTAAAAAGAAAACAAGAAACTGTCTAATGTGTAGTTAATGGCTGGAGGGTGACTGAGTACTATACCCCATCTAATTGTCATAACGAGTTTCATTGTGAATTCTTCTTATCGATTCTGTTCTCCATATTTCTACTAATGTTTTATACAAAACCCTTCTAAATATACTTACTTCTGACACCAACAGATTGTTTTCCAGGACCACATTGCCCTGTGTGGTTTAAAAATGTAAGCAGGTTGCCAGGTCTTTTTTCCATATCACTCACACCTACAACTTGACATTCCCAATCCACCTACTGTATGCCTTGGGGATGTGGGAGGAAACTGATGCATCTGGAGAAAATCCATGATAACACAGGGAGGCCGTGCACATTCCACACATAGAGCACCCCACAAAACCTCCTCTTGCTGTAAGGTGATCACCAGTAGAGTGAACAAGGTTAAAGTATTACAAAATAAGGGGGATCTCACAGAAAAAGAAGAGGTGCAATTGCACAGCACTAAAGAGAAAATAAGGGACTACCTGGACAACATGCTTGAGTTTAGAATGATTGCTGTTAAGCAACTGCTTTTTGATGATAACTCCAGACCACAAAAACTTTTGGCACAATGAATTAGGCAATAGAAAGTAAAGAGGGTTGTTGCCAAATTTAGGGAGCCCATAACAAGGAAATAAAAGATCCTTTAGAGGTATTACAGATATTTTGGAAATTTTATGAAAATTTATATAAAGCAGAGAATTAAGAAAACCAAGAAAAGGCAGAAAGGGAAACATTTATGGAAGATTTAAATATGCCGAGGTTAGAGTTGATGAGGCTCAACAACTAACAGTTAAGATAGGAAGAAATCAGATAAAAGTGGTGATGTATAACCAATTTGCAGGAAAGTCTCCAGGAATAGATGGTATTCCTCTGGAAGTTTTGAAGCTAGGAGGGAAGAAGGTGATAAAGATCTGGAAGGTTTTATTTAACATTATTTTAAAGGGGGGGGGGGCACCAACATCCTGAGAAAATGCTGTGGTGGCTGTAATACCACACTACAGACCCATCTGATCTAGCTTCTTATAAGCCCATTTCAATTTTAAACTATGATTATAAAGTGCTAATGTCTATCTATAGTAGAATGGGTGGAGTTTTTAATGATGTTTTGTCTCTGATTGGTGCAAAACTGTATTTAAACTGTTGAATTTGCCTCATTTGTTATCTGATGAAGTGGATGTTGGATTTACCGTGAAAGCGCTTATTCCTGTGTATTGTATTAAATACTTATATCAGATTTCTCTGCCTGTCGTGTGTTCCTAATACTCTTATATAAGTTTTTATTGTTTAACCTTTATTCGTGAGAGTATCTGGATTTGCTCTGGACTTGGTGGCAAATTTTGGTTTTGTTCATACTAAGAACTATGCCAGCATGGGAAAGGAGATTCTACTGAGAAGGATGACTGCAACTGGGTACACAGAATAGGAAAAGGGGGCTGGAATTTACTGGAGGAAGCTGGCAAAAGAACCAAGGTATTGGAAACAAATTATTAGAGACAGAAATAGTGATTACTTTCCCTATCAGGGACTGTATCAGAATACAGACAAACAGAAAGGAACAGGGAAATCTAAGACCTGCACCGGTTGAGTTTTTAACTGAATCTAGCACAGAATCTGTTGTTAAAAAGGTATTAGAACAGCATAGAACATATGGCATCATAATTATAGGAATCAATCAGAAGAGGTCAGAAAAGACTGGGAAGAGAGAATAGATATGCAATTCACAAAGAAACAATAGGAGAACATATGTCTGACTCTCAAATATGCAACAAAACCTAGGAGACTTAGGATTTCTGCTTATAAATGTTTGCATAGATACTTTTATACTACAAGCTGACTCAGAAGAATTTTTCTTTGGGTATATGGCAAATGTTGAAGGTGTAATAGGGGAAGAAGGAGGTACTAGGGAACACATGTCCTCGGAGTGTAATGAACTGGCAGATTTTAAAAATTCCCTAGAGTATTTTGTCAGGAATACTGGGTAAGCAAATGAATGTTACTAAGGAAAAGATTTTTCTCTTTTTTTTTTAGCTGGAACACAGGATTTGAATTGCCTAGGCATAATAAAGTCTTATTAAGTTTAATTCTAGTGGTTGCCAAAAAAAAGCAGTTTCTATAAAATGGAAATCAAAATCTAAACCAACTATACCTGAAGTAGTGGACACTGTAACAGAGATAAAACATCAGAAAGTGGGATATTTAGAAAAAGGGTAGGAGTAAATTACATAGAAAGAAATAGAAATTATGGGAACAATATATGCAGAAAAATGTTTTGGAGGAGGAATAAGGTTTAAAAGAAGACCGGAACTAAACAGTTTATGTAATGTTGCTTAGACTGTATGATATATAACACTTTATGTTATGTATAATGTGTATAAATGTAAACTTGTTAATATGGTTTGATTACTTTTACATAAATGCAAATTTGCCTCTGTCACAATTGGTAATTCAATAAAGGTGTTTAAAAAAAAAGGCTAATAAAAGTACTACAATATGCAGATGATGTCTCCCTTATCTGTTGTCCCCCAAAACTCACCAAACTCCAGAAAATCACTCAAGCATCCTTTTCAGCTATCATGACCTGATTACAAAACTCTTACCTCCTTCCCAATCCTAGGAAAATGAAATTAATACTTTTTTTACTCCAAAACACTCTGTTAAAGCACTCATTCCACATTACCTCAAATAACATCACCTCAGAATTAGTATCTCAAACTAAACAACTCAAGAATTAAATCATTTTCCATTTCGTGTTTGATCACCATGTTAACTTTTCACAGCTACTTGCTTTATTACCTAGTATTTTTATAACTATTTTCTACATCTACTGGGTTCACTTGTTAACTATTTATCACAGATGTATATATGCAATTTTATATATATATATATATATATATATATATATATATATATATATATATATATATATATACATACACACACACACACACACACACACACACACACACACACACACACACACACACATATATGGATAGATACAATCTTGTCCAAAGAGAATTCAGTTAGTGGATCAGGTCCTGAGGAAGCCAGCCAGGATGGACAGAACTGAGTGTCTAGTGTCATCTCAACCATACACAGGAATGGATCTCATGATGCCCAGTAGCATAGAGACAGGGTGCCTACCTACCATTTGAGATCAGGTTCGAGTAGAAGCCCAAGTTTTGGAGGGCAGTTGAGAAAACAGCACAATTATGAAGATTTTACTTGCTTACGTCTCCCACGGGGGTAGACAGGAATGCACATCCTGTAAAATGTTCTCCTGTGGAGACATACAATGTGGAACAGCCCATTTTACAAGTGGACATAGCTTATGTGGTAATATATTGCTTTTGAAGTGAGCAGCATCCATGAGCAAAGCTAACTGCATGCACATTTCTTGGACATTCTCAGGACACATGGTATGGAAACAAGGATGGTGCATAACAAGAAAAAAACAATACTTGTCTTTCTTTACTGATGAATGTTACAAATTTTCTCAGAAAAGAGTGCAGGAAAGAAGGCTGTGCAACTACAAGTGTGAACAAGTAAGTGAAATTTTGAACCTTCGGTAGTGAAAACTGAAACATGAATCAAAATTTCTAGTGTTTTTTTTTTTTCAGGAGACGCTTCACCCCATGTACCACCACACCCCATTACGTAATATAATATAACATTAAGAATAACTGCACTCCTAAGTAAGGCAAATTCTCCAATGTACTGCAATCACATAATTAATATAGAAAACATTTCGTTATACTATCGTGTTTGCACTTTTGAGTCTTGCACCAATGCAGCAATCTTCTGTCTTGTTCCCAAGAAAGATGTACAGCTTAGGATTGGGGGGACAAAAAAAGGTAAATCATTTGTAGAGATGTGTTGTAATATCCCTCTGTAAATTATTACTGCGTTTTCTTTGACCACTGATGATGCAGCTAATATTCTCACAATGAATTTCCACATACAAAACATTTGAAAAATATTAACATAGGATTCCTTTCCACGACTAATGGAGGCTGTACTCCCCATAACAACTACCACGCATAGTTTTGCCTTGGGTTTATTCTTTCAAGATTCACTACTTCGCATTTAGCTGCACTAAATTTAGATTTACCATCTTTTTTCCAGGACAGTCCTGATTTTGGTAGTTGTGTCTTTTGTTTGGGGGGGGGTGCATGAAAAATGATACATTTATTTAACTTTAGGACAGAAAAAGTACAGTTGTGTACACTTACCATAAATGTAGATGTTCGAGTGTATTCACTGTTGCAGTCATCACATTTGGGGTTATCTGCTTGCAATAGACCTCAGTCAGTCTGATTAACAAAGTCTTGGGTCCTGTGTCGGTTGCTGTTTCTTCTTCCGTGATGTCAGGTCGTCATGGGTATAAAACATGCAGCCGATGCCATTACATCAGTTTTTCTTGCCCCAGATGTCAGGTGCCCCCTAATGGGAAGCAATTAAATATATAAATATAAAAGGTTATACCTCCAACCAAAAAAGCAAATACCCCAAAAAGCTTTTAAGCATAGTAAAGGAGAGTAGAGGTATAGCCAAAAGAAGTCAGGGGGCTGGAGGGAGGGTACGCAGGACTGCAACAGTGAGTACACTTGAACATCTACATTTATGGTAAGTGTACACAACTGTACTATGTTCTTCATGTTTCACTGTTGCAGTCATCACATTTGGGTAGATTCCCAAAGCTAAGGATGGGAGGAGGAATTTAGATAGCATTAGGACCAGCTATAAGGCCCTGCAAGACTGCAGTGGCAAAGCCAGCTCTGGATTTAGAGAAGATTGGCAAATGGTAATGCCTGGTGAAAGTATGTACAGAACTCCAGGTAGCAGCTTCTAGGATGTCTCTGGTAGGGATGCCTCTGAGAAAGGCTGTAGAGGTAGATGCAGCCCTGGTTGAGTGGGGTCTGATCCCCTGTGGGATAGGTTTTCCATGGTGATTATAGCAGAAATTAATGCAATGGCCTATCCATTTAGAAATTATTTGCTTTGAAATAGCCTTCCCCTCTGTCCCTGCAACAAATGCCACCAGCAGTTGTTCAGATTTTCTTTGAGGTTTAGTCCTGTCCAAGTAGAATCTAGGTTGTCTTTGCACATTTAAGGAGTGCAGCATCCGTTCCCCTTTGTTCTGTGGATTAGCAAAGAAGGTTGGCAAATGAATGGACTGATTAAGGGCCACACTGGATACCACCTTGGGCATGAAGGAGGGATTGGTTCTGAGGGACACCCTGTCTGCATAAAAGATGATGAAAGGCTCCACTGCCATAAGGGCCTGTAATTCAGATGCCCTTCTTGCTGAAGTGATTGCTAAAAGGAAAGCTGTTTTCCAAGAAAGAAATTTTAAATCTGCAGTAGCAGCTGGCTCGAAAGGGGGAAGAGTGAGTTTCTCCAAGACAAAGTTAAGGTCCCAGGTTGGAGTTGGAGCGCTCCTGGGTGGTCTTAAAATTTTGGCCCCTCTGAGGAACTGCTTGAGCAGTGGATGAGAGAAGAGGGGAGGTTCTGTGTTATAATGAGCTGAAATGGCCGAGGTGTGAATTTTGATAGAGGAAAAAGACAGGCCCTTGTGAAGCATTTCAATTAAGTATTGTAAAATCTGAGGTACATTGGGCGCTGCTGTGCTTATCCCTTGAGACTGGTTCCAGGCACAGAATCTTTTCCATTTTTCAGCATAAGATTTTCTAGTACTAGGCCTCCTTGCCTCTAAAATGATATCCATCACTGGTTTACTGAGGGATGGTAAAGGAGAGATTAGGTAATTAGCCAAGCTGCTAGGTTCAGTGTTTGAAGATGAGGGTGCAGAATCTGGTTCTCCTGCTGAGACAACAGGGAAGGGGTCTGAGGTAGGGGCCATAGGGCAACAGTGACACACTGCGCAAGAGGGGGTACCAGTGTTGGCGTGGCCAGTCTGGTGCAATCAAAATCGTCCTTGGTTTCTCCTGTTTGATCTTTAGTAGTACTTTGGAGAGCAGAGGCAGAGGAGGAAAGGCATAAACTGATAGGCTTTTCCAGCTGAAGGACAGAGCATCCACTTTCCAAGCTTGTTTGTGGGAAGTCCTTGTGCAAAATTTGTCCAATTGATAGTTCTGGGGGGAGACAAACAAGTCTATATCTGGGCTCCCCCATTTGTTTGTCAACATGTTGAAAATCCTTGGTTCCAGTTTCCACTCGTGTGGTTCCATGAGGTTTCTGCTTAGTCTGTCTGCCAGTGTATTTAGTTTTCCTGGCAGGAATTGAGCTTGTAGATGCACTTCGTAGCTCAAGGCTGTGTTGCACAATGCCATGGCTAGTCTGCAGAGGGGGTAAGAATGTGTACCCCCCCCTGCTTGTTTACATACCATGTAACAGTGGTGTTGTCAGTCTTTAGCATTAATTGTCCTGAAAGAATGTGGTCCTTGAAGGCTGTCAGAGCATTCTGTACAGCTAACATTTCTTTTTGATTGATATGCAGGTGTATTTGACTTGGGTTCCATTTGCCCTGAATGCACTTCCCTGCCAGGTGAGCCCCCAATGCACAGTCTGATGCGTCTGTTGTTAGTGTTTGGGTGGCAGGGGGTAGTGTGAATGGTAGTCCCTTGTTTTGGTGGCAGGCCTCTGCCCACAAAAGGAACTCTAGGCGTAGGCAAGGTATGATAGGAATCATTGCTTCTAGATCCTGAGAATGTTGAAACCATAGGCTTTTTAGATACCATTGTAGTTTCCTCATATGCAGTCTTGCATATGGAATTAGAAGAATGCAGGAGGCCATGAACCCCAAGGCTTGCAGTATTTGCCTTGCAGACAGCAAGGTTTTTGTGGCCACTTGTTTGAAGTAGGTTGTCAAATGAATTTGTTTCTCTGGCGTGAGGAAAGCCATCTGGGAAGATGTATTCAAGCTTGCTCCCAGGAATATAATTTGTTGACAGGGTACCAGGTGTGATTTCTTTTCATTTATGGTGTACCCCAGACAAGTTAGCACCCTTTGTATAAAGGCCAGAAGATTCAAAAGTATGTCCTGGCTTTCTGCCTGAATTAGACAATCGTCCAGGTATGGGTATATTTGAATATTTATTTGCCTGCAAAATGCAATGACTGGAGCTAGCCACTTTGTGAATACCCTGGGCACAGTAGATAAGCCAAAGGGCAGTGCAGAGAACTGATAGTGCATGTAGCCTGCTTTGAAGCGTAGGTATCTTCTGCAAGATTCCCTGATTGGGATGTGCAGGTATGCTTCTTTTAAATCTAGTGTTGCCAACCAGGCATCTTTGCCTAGCATAGGAAGCAACTGGTGAAGAGTCAGCATCTTGAATTTTGGAATCACCAAAAAGGTGTTTAGAGTGGACAGTTCCAGGATGGGACGCCATGAATTGTCTTTTCTGGGTACCAGTAAAAGAAACGAGTAGAAACCTTGTCCCTTTTCCTGTTCTGGTACCAACTGAATAGCCCCTATGCTTAAGAGAGAGTACTTGCTTTTGGGCCTCTGCTCACTGATTTGGGGGTAGATCTGGCCAACCGCTTGGGGTTGGTAACGTGTGGAAGTGAAATCTGTATCCCTGGGAAACTATGTTTAAAACCCATTTGTCCTGGGTAATGAGTTCCCAGTTCTTTGCATGAAGAGCAATCTTTCCCCCCAAAGGGGCAGGCAGTTGAAAAGTGCTTGGAAATTTTAAAAAGAAGTCATTGAGACAGTATACCATAGGGGGAGTTTTATTACTCCCAGATTTGGAAGTAAAGGCCCCCCCCCCCCCCCACTGCTTAGTCTTGTGTGTACCCTGGGACTGAATCCTGGGTGCTCTGCTAGATCTGGGTTTTAGACTGAGAAGGTCTGGAAGAGGCAGGAAAGGACCAATTCTTAGAAGGCCAATATCTACTAAATCTTGGAGGTTGTACTTGTAAAAAATCTTTAACAGTTTGCATAGATTTAGCTTTTTCCTCCATCTTTTTAAGAACTTCTTCTGCTTTGTTGTCAAACAGGTGGTCCTGATTTAAGGGAGCATCCAGTAATTTAGCTTTAACATGATCTGGCAAGGATTGCTCCTTAAGCCAAGCATGCCTTCTAAGTACAGACCTAGTTACAGCAGCCCTGCAAGATGCCTCTAGTGAATCAAAACCACATTGCAAAATATGTTTTCCAACTTATTCAGCAGAATGCATTAAATCCTGTAAATCCTTATTTTCAGCACAATCAGGAATCAACGTAATTTTCTGTTTAAGCAATCCAATAACATGCTGCTGATACTTTAACATATGAAACTATCAGTTTAAGGCACTGATGGCCAAAGTTGCAGAAGTGTATACTTTCTTACCCCATCTATCCAGTGCCCTGGAGTCTCTATCAGGGGAGTTGGATTTTTGGCAGTAGTAGCTTTAATGCCCTTGGGTCCCTGTGAAATGGTCTCAATATCCACAGTAGGATTTTTGAAAAGGAACTTGTGAGAGTCAGGAACCCTGTAATATCTATCGGGTTTTCTGGGAGCAGGAGGTAAAGAGTCAGGGGCCAAGCTGGACTCCGAAAAAGCATCATCCACAATTTCTAGTACAGGAGGAATGGCTAAAGGCCTGTGCTGGGGCAGGAGTAAGAAATCCCTAAGCCTCTTTTTAGAATAAGAGAAATCCTGACTTTCCCAACGAAAATGCTCCCTGAGAGTATGCAAGGTTTCACCAAAAGAGAAATCCTCTGGGGGGGAAGCAGAGGGAATTGAGTCCTCAGCATCAGAATCCTCATAGATAAGGGTAAATCCTGGTCATCAGAGGAAACAGAAATGTCAGAATTCTGGTCAGAAGTATCATAAGCAAACTCAGTTCTAGGTCTCTTAGAAGGGGAAGGTTGACTTCCCCTGATTAAAGTAACAAGGTCTTCAGCCATTCTTATCATTTGTTTTTTAGGCATAGAGGCCTGACCATGCGGTCTGGGCATCAGTTTTCTAGGCATGGCTCGAGTTTTAGGCCTTGAAGAAGATGGCATCGGTTTAATATGCAAGTCAGTAGGCCTGAATACACCCTCAGAAGCCAGTGCCTGCACAGCGGCTCCTGACCCAACCAAGGTAGAGACATCTGCAGGTTCCACAGTTGAAGCTTCTCGCGGCATACCGGACTCCAAATGGGTCTCAGTAGAGCCAGGGGCAGCAGGGGCTGCGAAAGCACCTCACTGAGTACTGGTGAAATGGTGACTGGCTTAGGAAAAGCGTTGTCGGCAGCTTTGGACCTAGGCAGCCTGTCTCTGTCTTTATCTTTGTTTTTTCGGAATGTCGGCAGTCGGATGGATGGCTTACCGAAGACATATCAGGATAATTGAACCGAGCACCAAAATATTTAGAAACGAAAATATACCTATGACAGATAGTTCAAGGTTTAAATAAGGCACAAAACCAACAGCTAGGTACGTCATGGTCAGGGCTTAGGCAAGGAATACAGTACGAATTAAAATCTTTATGAGGTATTTGCTTTCCACAAGAAATGCAATTATTTACTTTTACTGACATCGGTTTAGAGCAAGAAAAAGTTTCCTCAATGGGGTACTTAGCTTTTAGTTGAAGACTTTGGTTCTGAAACTCGAAAATGTAAATTTCAGGAGTCGGTCGACCGGCACTTGCAAATTGCTTCTGCTTCGGGCACTGCACGGCAAGAAAGACTGATGTAATGGAGTCGGCTGCATGTTTTATACCCCTGACGACCTGATGTCACTGAAGAAGAGACAGCAACCGACGCAGGACCCAAGACCTTGTTAATCAGGCCGACTGAGGGCTACTGCAAGCAGATAACCCCAAATGTAATGACTGCAACAATGAAACACGAAGAACATCCAACGTTCGTCTAATAGACTGAGTTTTAATTGTGAAAAATCAGTAATTACAGCTATATAAACTAGATTCCTGGCATTTGCCAGGTCCTGTCATCGACATCTACTGCAAGTCTACTCTGTTGTATATCTTACTACTTGCAAATGCACTTTCCACATTGCCCCCCCTAGAACAGCCTGTTATTGGCAACTTTTGTACCAATTCTCTGTGAGACTGAGTGTGATATGTGCTGCAAAATAAGACACAAGTCACATTTGCAATTTCTCTCTGGTTACTATTTTTGTCACCTAATTAAAGAAGTCAACTGGTGTTGTTAGACAAAGCTAAAGATGGACAACTGGTTCAACCTGGACAACTCTGAGCTATGATAAACTGCAATCCAATGAGGAACCAAACAAAAGCATGCTATTAGCATAAGATTAATATATTTAGCCATTTATACTTTGGAACAACATGTGTACGACACTGATTAAAATTAATTTGAAACAATAACAGAGAACTGCTGCTGTTACATTTATAAACACGTACCACTTCCACTGCATGCTATGCAAACTGACACTGGTCTGTTTGTGTAGTTTTTCTTTCAGATGATCTGTCTTGGGCAATGCTGCTTTGTGCAAAATGTCTCTTTGTACACTCTGCAAATACATTTAAACCTCAGTATGCCTTCTCTTGGTACTCATTCAGTAAAAAAGATTCAAATATCCATATTTTCTTGCATAGTGAAGACATTTTTTCACTATTGAAACAAACACAACTCAGGATGCTACAGAAACCCTCTTCTGTCAGAATATGTACATCAGGGAATCTCAATTAAATTCTAGGAGGACAGAAACAAGCTACAATTATAAAGAGGTTCTACTTAATGTAGACTTCAACTTACTTGACACTTAATGTTTTGGTAAGGGCAGTAACTCCTTATGTACTCCAAAACCATCCTGTCAGCTAATGGATCACCCCACTCTTCACGTTCCTCAACTGTAAGCGGCAGACAAGGGTCCAGCATGACATTTAACACATCCAGAAAAGGGGCCTGCAACAGAAACAAGAACAAGTCTAAACCAAAGCAAAGCATCTACATAATTCATTTATGTCGCTCACTATTATCACATTTATTTATTTCAAATCGCTGCATTCCTACAGTAATATTAGGCTGTTTTGTTTCACTATTTGCATATGCATTGTAATATTTTACTAAATTTAGAAAATAATCAGGTACCAGTTAGAATAATACGGTCAAACTTATCACAAGGTCTTACTTAGCTTACCGTCAAGTAGACCAACCACAAGGTTAACCATATTACTCAGTACTGGGGTGATACCCAAGGTGAAAATTTGTGATTATTCACCAAGTTATCCACACTGATTTTAAAGGATGTTAGGGAAATTCTCTGCTTGATATTTAGGGAGAAACTGTTTCAGAAAAAGGTGATACATTGACCTCAGTACCTCTCGCCCAACCTTGCATTTTTAATGAGGTAGTACAGATTTTGGTTTCTAGAGTGAGTGTTTGCTTTACCACGGTTCTTATTTCGCTAAAGAAGTTCAAAGAGTATAGCATGGAAGGATAAGCAGATATTGCCCCTCAGATACCTACATAAGACTGATTAGTAGGACATGGCTTTTGGCCTATTTCGGTGAGGAAATGCTGAGATGTTTCAAGCTGGTTCAGATACTTAACAAGGTACTTCCTGGAGGGAGTATTATAATCAATGACTGGCTTAACAGGGGAAGCAGCATGAAGCTGGACTACTGTCCAGTTAGCTGTACATTGAACTATATACTGATTAATGTTAAGTTGGTAAACTTCGTCAATAATCCCAGCATTTGTAAAGCCAAATGGGTGTGTATCCTACATTCTGGTGTGTCTCTGGCACAACTGGCAGAACACTTACCATTAACACTGGAAGATCAGAAGGCTGTGGGTTTTATTCCCATAAATAACCAGAAAACAGCTCATGTAGTGCTCCCTCAGTGCAAATACCTCTGTAGTCAGCTCCAAAATGAAGATGAAATTTAAATAACTAATGCTGCTGTTACAAAAATGATTTTAATATAACAAACAAAAGTCAGGTACATATGTTAAGTGGTTTCATCCTTATTTAGCTGTGTAAAGGACTTCATCAGAACCATTACCCACAACAGAACATGCCTTATATACACATAGGTGCAATTATTTACTGGCCCATACCAATTTAGTTTAATTACATTATTTACTTGTTTGACATTTGTTGACCAGGTTAGTCCGATTGAGCCAAAGACCGTTTTCAATGGAGGCCCGGAGAAAAAAGTTCCACAGTTACATAATGAATGTAGAAACAAAACTCAGATATAGTAAATTATAAAAACTCTTTAACATAACATGAGCACATGATTAACAAACCCAGAGAGTAAATACATTCTAACACCAATAATATGCAAGGACAGTTCAGAGAGTAAGTACCAAGTTACATCGGTAGACTATTAAGCTTGAGATCAGATTACACTAAGTCCATGTACAACTTATGAGTAGGGATGGAGGAGAGAAAGGGAATTGGGTGAGAGGGGGTAAACAGCAAGGGGGGGACAGTCAAGTAAGATTGTTACAGCAACAGATCCATGTACTGTTTAGATAGTTTTTAATAGCAGTTTTGAAACTATGTGGGTGATTGATATTTCTGACATTCAAAGGAAGTTTATTCCAAGATTGGGCTGGGGAGTAGCTGTAAAGGTCCTGACCTATTCCAGTTTTAGGCTTCTATACTTGAAGAAGGTTTTGTTCAGCACTTTGTAGGGACCTTGGTGTGGAGAAGAGAGAGACAACTGAGGCAATGTTCAAACGGAAGGAGGGTAGATACAAAACAGAACAAATCATTTGAAGCTGAGAGAGAAGCAGATGATGGGGAAATTCTAGCCACTTTAACCTTTTAAGAGCAAGGCAGTGGTGCGTGTGGTAGGAATGATCAGCAGTGAATCTAGCAACTTTATTGTAGGTGGATTCTAGTTTTCTTAAGAGAGTACTTTGAAAGTTAATGAAGATTTGTGAGCCACAATATAGGCTGGGAGAAGGTAGGCATGGACTAGGGAGATTTTGGCTTTATTGGATAAGAATTTTTATTCCTGTAAAGTAGTCCCAATTTTTGGATGGGTTTTCTTTATATTGTTGACACTGTGCATATCAAATTTGAGATGGTTGTCGATGATGATCCCTAGTAGTTTAGTGTGTGATCCCACTGTGTTACTGAGGGATGAGACTAAGAAAGATTTAGGATGGTTCATAGTTTTGGGAATGAAAAGCAGGAGTTTAGTCTTTTTTGGCTTTAGAATTAGTTGGTTCTTGGGGAGCCAATTTTTGATGGATAAGAAGGATTTCGGTGTCCTTGTATTTAAGTCAGAGAGGGAATCAGCTATGGTGATAACTGTGGAGTCTATCAGCATATTGAATGAGTGATGAGTGTGGACAACAGGTTGGTAAAGATATTAAACAATACTGGGCCAATGATTAATCCTGGAGGGACACCCATTTTGACAGGTAGAGCAGAAGAGATGGCAGAAAGACATTTAACAGTTTGAAATTGGTCACTGAGGTAACTAGTGAACCAGGAAATAGCGGAGGTGGATAGGTTTAGTTCTGAGAGTTTGTTCAGGAGGAGGCAGGAGATGGTGTCAAACACCTTTCAGAAATCGAGAAATAGACATGAGTCAAGTTTGTTTTGGTCTCTTGATTGAGATATGGTGTTTACGAAGGAAATGAGGGCAGTGGAGGTGCTATGTTTAGGGCAAAAGCCATGTTGGATGGGTGTAAGAGGAAGTGAAGGATTTGTTTGTGTACACATTTCTCTAGAATTTAGAAAGAGGGGATAGGATTATAATAGGCCTGAAGTTGGCAAGTTCTGAGGAGTTACTTCCCTTGTGAATGGGTAAGGTGTAGAACTGTTTCCAAATTGTGGGTACTTTAGATTCAGTTATGGAATGGTTGATCAGTATGGAGATGGGGAGGGCAAGAGAGTTAGCAGCTTTTTGTAGAAAGAGTGAAGGCAAATTATGACTGGAGGGGGATCAGGGTTTATGCAAGGATTTAATGTAGTTGGTAGATACACAGTTTTCAAAGAAAAGGCCGGAGAGGGGTTGGAGGATGTTGGAGATTCAGGGGGTTGTTAGCATTTGGGTTGGAGATGGATGTGGAGTGTTAATTTGCTGATAATCTCAATGAAATATGAATTGAAATTTGTAGCAGTTTCAAGGGGTGTGCTACTGGAGCATGGCTGGGGGGAAAAGTGGTTACTTGGATGTAGAATTTGGTTGATGGCGTGCCAGAATTTCTTTGGGTTAGTAAAGTGTGCAGTTGGAGGGTTGTTATAGAAGATCTTCCTGTCATTACAGATGGATTTCTTGGTAAGGCTGCAAAGGTCTTTACATTGTTGGAGGTTGGAGGGGAGTTTGATTCTGGACCAAAAATCCAAGCCTTGTCTCTTTTTTACATTAAGGAGTGAATGGAGAGTGTAAGCCAGGGGGTATGATACATTTAACTCTAAAAGTAAACAAGGGGACAAAGGAGTTGAGTATATGAAGGAAAATGAAATTGAATTTTAGTATGGGATCACATAGGGGTAGGTGTCTAAGGAAGGACCAGTTAATGGCTGAGAGATGGCTGTTAAGCTTACCAGAGTCACGTTAATATTAAAAACTTTTCATTTAAAAAGACAGACATACAGTACTAAATCAATGGAAAACAATACAGACCCTCTGAAAAAAATATACAAATATTATAAACAATGTTTTAAGCAATATTTTAAAATAAACAATATTTATTTCAAAATAAAACGTCAGGGCAATTCTTGTAAATGTGTTTAAAAGTGTAAAACATGCACATTTGAAAGTTCTAGTAGGTGCTAAAAATAATGTCATAAACACTCTGCTTTCATGTTAAATGCTGGGAGCATAGAAATCTGTTCACTTAAACCTGTGCAGTTAGTGGCATTTAATCTGAACTGCCACATCATCTGCTTTTCAAACCAATCTGTCTTAAATTCTTTACCTGGAGCACTCCAGAATGTTTTTACACTTTTTACATTAAAAAAGACGTGTTTCATTACTTCTTCAGTCCCACATATACTACACATCCTTTCCTCTTTTTTCTTATATTACATAAATATTTCCACTGGAACTCTATCCAGTAATGATCTCATTGAAAAGCTGACCATTTCCAAACATATCTGAATCTTACATGTCAATCCCAAACTTCATTTCTTTCCTTACCCAATTCAATTGAATTGATTCAGTAAGTAGTAACTTCCCAAAACATTCTTGTACCACATTTTTCTTTCTTGCTCTGTCAGTTCTGCAGGCATCTCCCATGTCCATATTTTATAATACTTCTGAAAATAATTTTCCTCAAAAGCCTTTTCCTTTATCTTCCTTTACATTCTTCTATGACCTTTCACACTTCTTCTACAATGATCTGCTTAACAACTCACTGTCATATTTGCTGACCTTTAACATTCATTTCACACATAATGAACTAAAGTAAACAACAGTACTCAGCAAACCTAAACTCCTTTTTTTTCCATTATACATAATTCCTGTTTTTACTGGATTCATTTAAGAACTTCATATTATGCAAAAAATGACAGCTAACAACTCTATTTTTTTCTGCAGGAAGCAGATGTACTCCATGAATATGCTTATTTTCCCATAATACCTGAATTAATCAGATACACTTTTTTCATGAAACTTGGCTTAAATATCTTCCAAAACAGACAATCTCTAATTTCTTTTTCCATCACATTTTTACATTCTATTTGTCCAAAGGCTATTCTTAATACATTTACCTCTATCTGCAAAAAATATATGTTCCCATACACTAATTACATCATCACAAATGCTTACTTTTTGTTCTGTTCAACTTCAATCCAGCTTCCCTCCCCATGCATTTCTCAACTTCTGTAATTACTTCTTTTATCTAATTTGTATTTTTCAGTATCAATATCAAGTCAATTGTATGTGACATTTCTACTGGGCCTTTCACCACCCCTTTTCTATTTCACATCTTGTCTCCACCAACTTCGTTTGGCTTTTCTATATCATAGCATTTGTTACTGAAATAAATAATGCCTTTCTAATAGAACATCCTTTTATTACTCTCATCTTGTTCTCTAAGCATCTGTTTTCCAAATAGCATGACTTCTGTTTTCTCATAATTTGGCCTCACTAATTATCATTTCTCCTATCCAATAGGCTTTTAAACTGTATACAATCTACATTATCATGTACATCGCAATTTTACTGTCTTCCTCTGCTTTCCCCCAATAATGCTTATCCACTAATTTAACTAAAATCAATATTCATTGAACTTGTTTACCTTTTATTCAAAACACACAATCACCTATCACTTCTTCAACCACCTTATCTAATTTTACTTGTACAATCATCATTAAAAACTTCCACTCACAATTACACAAAGTAATTTGACTCCATTTTTTTAATTACCTTTCTTAACTCTCTTTCATACAAATTGTACTACTTCTAGATATACCTCTTCTTCTGTAATTAACTTTTGCAACTATTAAGTGCTTCTAAGCATCTCACCCCTTTTATCTCTCGTTTCCTTGTAAAACTCGTATACCAGTTTCCATCTACCACAGGCAAACTCTCCACATTCACTTTCTTTAATGCTTTTTTCCAGTTCCTCTTTACTTACGTTTACAAGCTGTGTTTTGCTCTGCTTCCACTCTCCTTTTAACTTCTCATTGCAAAACTTTCACTTTTTCCCTTTTCATATCTGCTCCATGAATTTTTGAACAGCTTCTAAATTCTGTCTAGATCATTGCATATTTCTCCCATCAAATTCTTAATAACATCTTGTGTGTTATTCCCTGTTTTGAAAATACCTTCCTCAAAAAAGTGTCACATTTTTCTTTTTTCCTCTTAAACAACAGCACTGCTTTTTCAATAATTATTTTGTTCCACACTTATTCTCTCTCTAGACTTTCGGCTTTTCCCGGCTAGAGGTCACCACAGCGGAACTCCAGTCCGCTCATGATTGGCAGTAGATTTGTACGGTGCCAAGTTGCCAGCCTGACGCCCAACCTTCAAAAAAGGCACACCCATTCATGCTCGCACCTACCTGCATGTCTTTAACGTCACTTGACCGCGGGGAGGACCACGCAGACTCCACACACAAGGCGCTCCAGCCGAGAATCGAACGGGAGAACCTCTTGCTGTGTGTTCCACACTTACTCATTTCATATATTTGCCTTTTCTTTTGCAGACATTGTATTTCAGTCTGTGCTAAAAGACTTTATTCAGCTACCATTAATACATATTTTCCTTTTATTTTCTTTTTTATGTTTCATTTTACAATTATTAACTTGTTTTTTTTTCTTGTTCTAATATCACCCACCATTCTTCCAATAATGACCATAATGATATTTCCATAATTGTTTTACCACTGTTCTCTGGTCCTCACTTCTGCAACTCTGTCTTCAACCTTTCTTGTTGTTGTTTCCTCCATTTGCCATATAGTCTGTAAATCCTGCCACTTTTCTTCTTTGGTTCACTTTCATTCTTTTTGAATACAAAAATAACCTATTTCTGCCTCTAATTTTCCTCTTACATAAATATACCTCCTCTTTACTTAACACTAAACTGCCATATGACATAAACATCTTGTAACTCTTTTTTTTTTTTTTTACATTTTTCAGATTCTTGTTAAAACCTCCAGTTAGTACTATACCTAGCTTTATAATCACAAATATCATTAAGCCTTCAAATAACTGCACTTTTTCTGTTAACTTTGTAGATGCATGGATTACTAAAATCCTTAACAATATTCTCCTCTCTTCTCTTCTTCCTAACATCTAACAAAATTATACTTCCCACTTTTCCAACAACAGCATCCAAAACTTTAGTTTCTTTGCCTTTTATTAAAACAGTAACACACAAGTATTCTTCACATCCAAAAGACCATTTCATGTAATTTGCCTATAATTTATGAAACTGATTTATTTGCATCATCAAGTGTCTATTATTCAGCAAGCATATAATATTAGCTTCTACCCTTCTGCACCAGTTCAGTACCACCGTTCTCATTAACTCACCTTTTACACCATCAGCATTCACTGTTATGTATTAATATTTCCCTTTTCCCTTCTTTGTATTCTTATGTTCCTTCATGTTTTCCCTTTTTAACATCCTCCTCCTCCTAATAACTCTACCAGTGGCACATTTTCCTTTTTCCCTCTTTGTTTGTTATTCCTTCTTTGCCTTTTCAACTTCAAACACTATATAGCTATTTTTAACTCTGCTTTTTCCACCTCTGTATTTATTTGCTTTATTTTGTCCACACTCTCATCTTTATTTGTATCTTTTTCCACAGTTTCAGTAACAGAACATTAACTTTCTATTTCATGTGCCATCTGCCCATTAACATTTTGCATACCTTCTTGGTCATTATTTTTTAGCTGTTTACATCCATTATCTTTTCACAGTTTACCCATAACTCTTAGCTACATCTTAAACAGAGATATTCACAAGGAAGTACGGCAGTATTGGACTGTGGTAAGCAGTCTGAAGAATTCAAAGTGATGTTGCCTGATGCCAACAAGGTATGTATGTGTGCCAGCACAATATCCTCATGTCAGGCACAGGGCTACATAATTACATTTTACAGCCATGATAACAGCATAAACCATGCTGCTGGAATGACCAATATATGTGCAGTTATATGACCCAAGGGAAAGCATCAGACAGGTTGTGTTTCTGATACTACTTGTGTTCATAAGCATAGCTACATTCCCCAAAGCTACAACAGAAGCACTGAGGGCAGTCTATATAAGGGCACCCACAACAAAGTACCAAGTCTTTTTTACCCTCCATCCATCACCCCTTTTCTTCATTTTTACATATGGGGTTGGGGTATTACTTAAATAGTGACAATCATCTACTGCCAAGATTCATAACACCAGGTGGCTAGCTCTGCCTCAGTAGTTCTTCCACACCAAACACTCGCATGCTCACTCACACCTACAGCCAATTTAGCGTGTCCATTCCACCTACTACATGCCTTTGGGATGTGGGAGGAAATCAAAGCACCCAGAGGAAACCCACGTGAACACAAGGAGGATATGCAGACAACACACAGAAGGTACCCCAAGCGACAATGCTATATACTGTGATGCCCAAAGTATCAAGTCATTTTATTATATAAATGGGGGAAGTACAGGCAGAAATGGGGAACAGCAAGCAATGGAACGAACAGACACATACACACACAGACACACAAGCATGCACATGCAAGCACACACACACACACGCACACACACACACACACACACACACACGCACACGCACACACACACGCACACGCACACACACACACACACACACACACACACACACACACACACACACACACACACACACACACACACACACACACACACGTTTGCAGGAAGGGAATACAAATATGGAGGCTAAGAAGGGCATACATTTTATGGGGGGTACAGTTGAAACCATTCTTCCATTCCACAAAAAGAATAGAAGGGAAAGTGCAGGTGAAAGGAGGGTATAGCCAAGGAAGTAGGGTAGACAAGCATACAATGCAAAGACTGACAGGGAAGCACTGACACAACTGAGGGACAGCAGCCAGGAGATACAAATTAACAAAGGGTGGATAACTAGTAATGGATAGGACTAGACTACTAACAGGGACAGAGAATGGTACACAAGTATTGAATTCAATTGCTGTGGATAGGGCCAGGTAATGAGGGCCTTCCTTACTGGTCCAGAGGGAATATACCCAGATACCAGTCACCTCCATGGCTGATATCATGGGCAGGCACTGCGTCTCATGCCCTGAATGATGGTGTCAGCCCACCATGTAACTCAATCAGCTGCACAAGCAAGCATTGAAGGGTACCACTTCAGGCATCCAGACACTGGTGCACCTTGGTCCTCACCAGCCAGTGCACTTTCCAGCAGCATACCTAGAAGTACCCCTCTGGACCACATGCAGACAAGCAACAATTGTCCCCCTCATCTGAGTTAGTTACAGACTCCACCAGTGAGCCCTCTTGGTCACCTACCAAGTGAACTTCATCACCATGTAGAGTGGCAGGAGTTGTGACTACTGGGTAGCCAGCAGAACACAAAGTGCTGCCTTACCCCAACCTGCACTACAGCAATCCTTTAGAAAAATAAAATTAAAAAACAGATCAGTACATATGTTATTACTTTTCATTAAACTAGTACACTACTGGTAGCAATAGACTTTACATATGCCACCTGGAGAATCTGTTCACTTGTATCATCTCTACTGCTGGAAACACAAAACAAAAAGTAGTCAGTACAACATATCCCTGAAAACAGAAGACAATTACAGCTACAGGTGACAGGCCTAATGTACAGTGCTAAACCAGGAGCAGAATGATTAAAGGAATAAGATAGCTCCACCTACCTAACCTCTGGCTCCCACTGGCACATCAGGATTGGGTGGCACCTTTAAAGCTCACTACAATTGCACCTGCATTGCTCATCAGAGCAGGTGATACCAGTGGCATCACTCAGTGCCCTAGCAAGCTGGTACCAAGTATTACATTTATAAAGGGACCCTCATACTCACCAAACAGGGCCTGCCGGTGGTCCATTGCAGCAAGAAGATCTTGCTTTCCTTGCTGCTCCATTCAGTAGCTCTGCTGGATTCAGTATCTGCAGAGACCATTTCCATTCTGCAGGTCTAAACAAGGAGAAAAGTGTGTGCACACGGAGGTGTGTCCATATTCATTAAGGATATCCACACCTCCAGGCTAGTTGCTCAGCATAATGCAACCGAGGTTATCCAAGTGCAACTAACTCTGGGCAAAACTGCAATCCAAATTGTAGCTTGCTAAAGATCACCCACCATGCCCCAGGATTCCCACTCCTCTTTTCTTGATGTACTGGAAAATATTAGGGTTCAACCAAACACCCTAATAATGGGCGATTTCAACTACCCCCACCATTAACTGGGAAAACTACTCATGTACCAACTCCTTCGCTCAACGCTTTCTGGAATTCATAAACTCCAATGCTCTGGATCAACTTATCCACACCCCCATCAATGGCAACAATATCCTAGATCTAGTCATTACCAATATGAGTGTTCCACACCTGATGTCAACGCCTCATTGGTCCGATCCGACCATAAGCTAATTACCCTAGATATCCACATCCATGGTAAAAAATTTCTCCAAAGCCAACTTCATGCTTCTTAAGACAGAAGTGGTGAACTTCATGACACCCATGCAGATGGACAATACAGTTATGACTACTGAATCCTACACAACTGCACTTTATAGGCATGTACATGAGTGCATGGATCGTGCTATCCCAAACAGAACCAAGACACTATCCTCCAAAAAAAGGAAGCCAATCTGGTGGTCCCCTGCCATAAATAAACTGTACAACAGAAGGAAGAAACTTTTGCAAAAGAGAGTAAAATCCCACAAGTGGAGGAGCTCCCTGGTCAGCCTCAGTAAGAAGCTGAGATCCCTGATAAAATCCTTCAAAGCTAGTTACGAAAACAAAATTGCCACTGATTCTAAAGACAACCACAAACCATTCTATAGCTATGTCAAGAATCTCAATGGCAACACTCAGATCTGCTCTGAGTTACAGCACAATGGCACTAAATATACAGACCCAACTGATATTGCCAACATTCTGGCAGATAGGTTCAGTGCTAACTTTACCCCCCTCTCACCCCCTAAAGAGCCCATCTCTATACCGGAAGAATGCAAAGTTCCTGTAATCACGGCTGCACAGGTAAAAACCACACTCTCCAAAGCCAAGAACACAGCATCCATGGGACCAGACAACATCCCAGGCTGCATTCTACACGAACTACAGAACGAACTGGCACCCCACCTAAGTACCATGTTCAGTCATAGCCTCACCTCAGGCTTTGTGCCTGCTGAATGGTGCACAGCAACAGTTACCCACTCCACAAGGGGGGAGCCACCACGGACCCCGGGATCTACCGCCCCATTAGCGTGACGTGCCTGGTCTGCAAGGCCATGGAACGTATCATCATGGAACTTATAAACAAAGACATTGGTAATCTCCAAACTCTGGATCCCACCCAGTTCGGGTTTGTAAAAGGCAGATCATGTCTCCTAAACCTGATAGACTTCTTTAAAGCAGTCACCAAAGCCGTAGACAAGGGTAAGGTGGTTCACACAGCCTGTCTAGATCTTGCCAAGGCTTTCAACACCATCCCCCACTCTGGAATTATAGATAAACTCACTAAACTAGGTATAAATCCCTGTGTCACAAGATGGGTTGACCAACTGGCTCACTGACAGAACCCACACTGTGAAAGTAGCAGACTCCAAATCCGACTTCAGACCAGTGACAAGTAGAGTACCACAGGGTTCAGTCCTGGGTCCTCTCCTGTTTGGTATCTACTTCTCTGAAGTACAGGCTAACACAGAAGGTCTTTGTCTAACGAAGTTCGCAGATGACTGCAAACTGGGAGCCATAATCGAAACTCCTAACGATGTGGACATCCCACAAAAGGGCCTCACTGAGACAGATGCCTGGTGTCAAAGCCATGGCCTCAAGCTCAATGCCAAAAAGTTCACTGTTATCCCCTTTGGTAAAATCTCTGTACCCATGAACTGCAACATAGGCGGTAGTATACTTAACACCGAAAGTGTGATAAGAGACCTTGGGACACAGTTGGAAAGTAGTCTCTCCTTTGATAATCACATCGCCACAGTAGTCAGGAAATCCTTCTACGTGGCACACCTCATCACAAAAGGTTTCTCATCCAGAAAAAAAGAGGTCATTGTTCCCCTCTACACATCACTCATTAGACCCATTATAGAGTACAACGCCCCTTTTGGTATGTACCTCACAAGACATCTACAACATCTGGAAAGGCCACAGAAATACCTCACAAAGAGGATTACCGGCCTCAAACAGATGCCCTACGCAGACCGCCTCAAAAAATTCCAGCTTTACTCCATCGCACATCGCCTACTCAGAGGTGATCTCTGCCTAACATACAAAGCTATGTCAAACCCAGAGCTGTTGGACATGCTCCACTTAAAGAAATTCCAATCCCTCCAAGCTACACGCTCTAGGGACCTAAACCTTGTCACCACAATAAACAGAACATGCTGGAGGGATAGATTCCTGTCCCAGAGACTTCCCATACTCTGGAATAAACTACCTATCTATATCAAACAAAGCTCCTCATTAGCATTCTTCAAGAAAAATCTTGATGATTGGATGGGAAATAGGAAATTCACCCCGAGGATCACCTCTGTGGCTCTGCTCAACAGTGGCACAGGAAAATAATTTTCTTGGGTGGCAAAAGCCAAGGTACCTTTTTGGCTGGGCTTGTATAGGCCCCAGGGCCGATAGCCTAGTCCCTACCTATGAACCTATGAACATACTTATAAACTGCACAATACATAATTCACATCACCAAGCAGCATGGTAGTGCAATGCAAAGTATCACTAAAGTGACCAGGCAGAAATACAAGCTTTACAATGGTCATGCACGTGTGCACACTACACTTTACTATCCAACTTGTGACTAGGCATCCACAAGCATCTAGCACTGACTATAGCTGATAATGCATGTTACAGCTGCAATTCAGAGACAACTGCACTAAATTATCTCATTAGTACAATTACTATGCTACAAGGCTCATTTTAGTGAGATACATATTTTGGAGGACAGTGTGCTTCACGCAGCAACCTACAGAATAACAATATAGTGAAAAACAGAGTGTAATGCTTTACAGATAATCTGCTAGGAGACAGGACTATTGGTACTGGACCTCAGGACTGCAGTGAGCACACAAGAATGCATGAAGGCAACAGGACAGTAAGTGAGCACTGGTATGCATGGGATTGCACAGCAGAAGGCTGAGGGGGAATACACATGCTAGTTGTGGGGGCTAATCCTGGCAGGGCACAGGGGAAAAGGCAGAATAGGTTGCAGTCATGCTGAGGAGATGGGGTTCAACTTGACATGGAACATGGTCAAGATGGTTTACTGTATTGACATGTATGGCTCATAACAGCTTACCATATGTACACATAATGCTTGACATGACGCCTTCAGCACATGGGGATGTTTTTTTCCGTCAGCAGAGGTCTGATGAACAGCAAGTATTATTAACATGCCCATTGCTACCACACTATGACACAATTTTGGACTTGTGACACAACAGTAACACACAAAACTTTGGCCACTGAAATTTGGTCAGGAACAGTAATGAGAACTGTCAACAGGATGGACAGTCATGCATACACACACTGTGATTCACATGTATAACCCACAGGTGTACATGTATTGTCATAGGACAGAAGGAGCAACGATGATTTGAAAAGGAAACTGCACTAGAAATGGAGGTGCTGCTACAGGCACTACAATACACACAATCACTCACACAAACACACTCTCACTTCTCTCTCAGAACTGTAAAGGAGGAAAGGCCTTCTGTAGCTAGGTGCATCAGGAACAGGTGTAGCACAATAATACAGGTGCATCTGATATATGAATGCATGCCAACAGCAAGGCACAGGAAACTGCCAGAGACAGGATGACTACTGAGGGGGACCACCAATACAGAGGCATCTCTTGGTGGTGTGGGAACTCCTGGTATTCCTCATTGGGGAAGGTGGAAAAACAGTCACTTCTGGCAGTGGCTTGGGAGTGAGACATGGGCTGGAGAAGACTGCCTGAGTGTCTTACGGGATGCATACATTATTAGTAGCTGGTGTTAGTATTACAGGACACTGGTTGTAACCATGAATGGTTTAGTCATGGAAACACATATACCTATCTGTCATCCAGAGACACTGGTGCTACAACAGCATCAACATGTACCACAAGGTATATATGTGTTCATAAGCTATGTATACAGCTGTCATGCACCAGTCTGTGTGCCACACATTTGTGGGAGTCACAAATATAATCCAGCAATGCCACTGGTATGTTATTTATATGCCTTTAGAGGTTTCACTGCTAAGAGTTGGCAGCACAACAGGTTGGATCAAGACTGATGTCAGTGGGTCACTGGTGGCCGATGACGATGATGCCATGCACATAGCACAGTTGTATGACACAGCAGCACTGTCAGCAGCACTCACAGTGAAGATCACATTCACATCACCCACAGCTGAGTTGATGGTGAAATCCAGCATCCCGTGTTCAGTGCTTGACATTCCATTCATGTAAGCCCCACGCAGGCTACAGTGGTGTCACCACTACAGATAACATCAAAGCGCAAACTGCCTCCAAGGTGCTCACACCCAGCATACAGGAAAGAAATGTAGGTGGCCATCACCACCAGGACTCCATGGCATTCACAGACCTCAATGTTACCTTTAGCATGAATCAGCAGATGTCAGTAATCTAGACAAAAAGTGCCAATACTCACACCATGTCAGAGAAGGTGAGTGTGCTACATGGCCTACATGAGTAAGTGCAACTCACTTTAGGGACTGAGAAACATCCTGTAATGCAGCAGGATGACAAGGCATATAGGGATCTGAAGCACACATGCCTGTTGAAGGCAGTGGTACTGTCATGAGCACTCAGGCAACAAGCCATTGCAGCCATGCGAGTGGATGGATTTAAACTGCATGATTCCTTGCCAGACTTACACAAATGACACATACCATTCTGGAGAAAACTTAACTGTCATACTGTCCATGGCTGCCTTTATAGACACTCCCACAGTCATAACCAGTGCTTTTCTGTCTCCACTACAGTTACATTTGACCAGGGAAGCCACTCAGGGGCCTTCAGTTCAATGCATTTACACTGCTCTGTAACCGTGCCATACACAAAACAAAATCTATATACACCTACTCATGGGGTCATGGATACCAAAAGTCTTTTGGTACACAACATGTAGGCTAAAGAGTGGGGTTTTCTCATGTGTGCTTCTGACATGGTACATCATTCCCTGGACAAGATGCCTCTAGTCCTGAAACTGCATGGTCACATGATGTACACAGCCATCATTCTATTCAAGGAAACTCTATGCCATCACTGGTTTATGTGATCCCTGACTACATTTAAACATTAATCATGCATGCCGCTACAGCATCCACCATCCATGACTCTTCTAACTATGGCAACACTGCTGCTCCTTGTTAGTGCCTCATCACACATTTACAAATGTAGAATTAAAAACCAATATATTGCCAGGTAAAGCACCCTCTGTTAAGAACAAATCATGAACACAAAAAAATCTTAGAGCTGTGCAACATGCGCTGTAAGGATAAATCCAGTTGGAAGGTTCAGGTAAACAAGTAGAATAAGTCACAGTCCATAGAGTTCATTAAAATCCAGGTTTAATGACAAAACAGAATAAAAACTGCAGGAGTAAGCGCTTTCGCGTTGTATCCAACGCTTCATCAGACATAAAATGCAGCAAAGAGCAAATCATTTAAATACATAACAAGTGTCAGCAATTAACAAATCACATGCTGAACATGATTTAAGGTAGTGTATCATTAAAAGGGCAATGTAAAATTAAGAACAAGCATTGTTGTGTGTGCATGTATATATAAAAAATCAATGTTGCAAAGGTCTGTTTATTAGGAATGGTCTGAGTGTGAATCTGTCATTAAGTCCAAGCCTATGGGCTTGTAATTTCAAGATCCATTTCCCTTCCCTCTCCTCAGTGTTGTTCCTAATATTGCCTAGTCTTCCTCCTTTGTGAACAAGTTCCAAGACCTTGAATTTGAAACAGTGTGAGGCATCGCTATCTAAGACATGTTTGGCCAAGGCATTGGTAGTATTGGCTTTCTCGATGGCATAAATATGTTCACGTATTCGCTCACGAAGGGTCCTGGTAGTCATCCCAACATAGAATAATTTACATGCCTGACACTCAGCTACATATACCAGGTTGGTGGAAGTGCAATCAGCATAAAACATGGATGTATACCTATGTCCTGTGATTGGGTGAATAAAACAATCTGAAGTAGCTATGAACTTGCACTGATTGCAAGAAAAACAAGGATATGTGCCCTTCTTCTTCAAACTCCTGCTAACTGAAGGCTTCCTATCATAACAAAGAAGTCTGTTTAGAGAATACATGTTCTTGTAGGCTACTTGTGGTCTATTATCAACTAACTTTTGATGTTATCATCTAACAACAACATTCTCCAGTTGTTGTTGAGAACTTGTAGGACATGACTGTTTTATTAGTGTAAGGAATAACTATTCTATTTGTGGTAGAACTATTCCTAACACGTGGGGGTCCATCTTTGTCCTCTTTAGGAGTGGAGTCCCTTTCCCAGTTCTAAAATGATCACCATCCCGTATGTTTTGTATACTTTTTGACTATCATATCCTCTATGTATAAAATTGCTGGCTAGTTGTAACTTGTGGTCATCATAAGTGGAGTCGAGAGTTGTTAGTCTCGACATCCTCGTAACTTGATTGGTTACAATATTCTCATATACATGCCTGGGATGCATGCTATTGCGATGTAATAAGTTGTTCCTCCAGCACTCTTTCCTATACAATTCAGTGTCAAAACCATTGTCAGTCTTAACGACCTTCACATCTAAAAATGCCATCTCCTTGTCTGAGTGATTACATTCAAAACTAAGAAATTCTGTGGTGTGATTTAAATAGGACACGAATTCAAGTAGCTGTTCTAGTGTGCCACCCCATATAATAAAAACGTCATCTACAAATCTATTATAATATTTGAGATGCGTTAAAAAGCTGTTATCGTTGCCATGGACATAAATGTCCTCTCATTGTGCCAATACTAAGTTTGCATATGCATTGGCACATGGCGTGCCCATCGCTACACCTTTAGTCTGAAGGTAATACTTGTTGTCATAAAATAAAACATTATATTCAAGGACAAGTTCCAAAAGTGACATCCATCTAGAGATATTGTGAGTAGGAAGCATCTGTTTTACAAAAAAAGCTCTAACATGTTCCATCCCAATGTCATATTCTGTTTTGTCATTAAACCTGATTCTAATGAACTCTATGGACTGTGACTTATTCTACTTGTTTACCTGAACCTTCCAACTGGATTTATCCTTACAGCGCATGTTGCACACCTCTAAGATTTTTTTGTGTACACATTTACAAATGATGACAACTGTGCCCTGCCCACCTTTGTGACCTATGTGGGCATGATCATGTCTGATACACAATATGGGCATTCACTTCATTCTGCTGCATAGCCTGGCTATGTTACTGCATGCATCACTTTTACTCTGTGCTGCAGCTTTAATAGCCCATATTTGTCTACCAGGTACCACCTCTTTGCCACTGCTATGACAGGCTACATCCAAGTCTGCCTCACACTAAGTACCATTGCAGCTGCTTCCTCACAGGACTCTTCACCTAATTCCTCCTCCATTACTGCCACAGGTATGTATGGCAGTGCGATGGTGTCCCCCACATTGCAGCTGCTGTCATAGCACTTGCATGATTCAGATCACAAATATCTTGTTGCAGGCCCTCAGAGCATTCTGCAGCATGCTGCCAGATGTAACAAAGCAGTGGAAATTGCCTTTTACAAGTCCAACCACAGAATTTTTTTAATGCAACTCCAGAGTGGAAAATATCTTTCTGAAGTGTTTCATGACATTTTTCAAAGTTTCAGAATTTTTTTTAACCTGAGAAAAACTAACACTATGTATCCAAAAAACAATGAAATTTACAACCATTTGTATAATTACAACAAACATGTTTATTGTTTATGTGCAATGGTTAACCATGTGAAAATGCCAAAGAGTTTGGTGGAAATTTTACAAAATGTTTTATATGGTGAAAATGCTAATGAGTCATAATTTTACCACCAGAAAACATTCATGCAGCATCAGCTGACAAGTACTGGTAGACTACAGCAGGTTGGGTTAAGCTCCTTAAGAGATGACTGCTTTCTTGTGTACAGGTTATTTTGGAGATGTACTGCTCTGAAGAACAAATGGAAGGACATTATGCATACGTATGGAAAACACAAGTAGAATGGGCAGGCATGAGCACATTAATATTCACTCCACAAATGAAAGCAACTGAAGAAGAGATACAATCTGGACAATTCATGGTGACTACCAAAGAACTGCTTATCACGGATCCCTGAAACGACATCAGAAAAAAGCCATGATATTTCCCTGCCACACCAGTCGTGTGGCCTCAAACATGGAACAGCCGTGGGGACAAGAAGCACAAAATGTGGTTTGTTACCAGTAAGACAAACCAACTAAAGGATGAGGATCTGGCAGATGAATGACAATGCTGGCGCTTTCTTTGGATTTTGAGGTAGGAAGACTGATAAAAGGAAATGAACTGCTCGGCTGCAAGCTTGTTAGCCTTCTGTATACTGGAACTGTCTGCAGCTGGGCTTCCTATTGTAATTCTGAGACATGAACTACAAGCCCTGACAATAACTACTCACCTTTAAAATTGATTTTGTTGTGGGGGGAGCTGCATCCCCAAACTCCTACTACTTATATAAGCTAATTCAATGCCTGCCTACCTACCTTGGATAAGAGGTAATATTCAACGACACACCAGTCTCAGGTTTAGTACATGTCGTCCACACTTTTGCACATTCAGTATTGCCATACTAAGATTTGCACTCAAGCATTTTGGAACTTAAAGCTATTAATACCAGCTGGACATAAAGTTTTCTATGACATCACAGCACTTAATTGGAGAAAAGGGTCACCTTATCCATTTACAGGAATTTTTGAAAAGTTAAATGCAGTCCTTGCCAATGTATGAAGAAGAATATTTCTTACCTTTAACACAACTGCTCTTACAAGGTGAGGAGCAGTGTTACATAAAGCACCTGCCAGAACTCCACCAGCACTGTTAGCTGTGAGTGCTGTAAGACCAGGATTTGAATACCCTCTGCTATGTAGTTGGGTTATACATGCTATAAGGTCATTGAGCCCATTGTGTTTTTTGTCTAGTTTTCCATCTTCATGCCAAATGAGGCCTAACTCTCCACCACCCCTGAAAAAAAATAAAATGTTAGAATGTAGCATTACTCTTCATATATACTTGGTAATCAATAACAAATACACTGCTTAAGGAACATACCCAGTACATCTGACAATCGTAAAGAAATATTTACAAAGCTTTGGTGGTGCTGCGGTAGCGTTGTCACCTCACAGTAGGATGTTGTCCTGTTCGATTCTCAGCTAGAGTGTCTTCTGTGTGAAGTCATGCGTGAATGGGCTTACCTTCATTGAAGGCTGTGCATCAGGGCTGGCAACTTGGCACGTAAAAATCTACTGCCAATCATTAGCGGACCGGAGTTCCGCTGTACGACCCCTAACCGGGAAAAAGCCGAAAGACCCAACAACAACTTTAGGGTGATGGTGAAATACATGGGTTAGAGTTTAGAATTGTGAATCTAGATATTAACGTTTTGTCTTTACTACAGCCAAATTGCTTGTCTGGAAGCCTTCAGCATGAGCTCACCTTAATATCTATCATACTCTTACTCTCTTTCTTTTGCTGCTCTTTCTTCCCTGATAATGATTTTAAGTTCCAACTCGGATCTCTTTTCTGTTTGGTACCTCCCAACAACCAGCAAAATAAAACCAACTCACTTTGCATGACATCCCCAAAGAAGGTCAAAAGGAAAGCACGCCACCAGTGGCAGGGAGTGCGGTCAGAATATATAATATGGGTATCCGTCATTAAAAAGCAAGAATGACAACTATGCGGACCATGAGGAGGGTGGAAGTGCTGTCAGATAGACACTTATCAATGACCTACTAAATGTCAGGGAGAACTCTGAGATGCACTATGCAGATCTTTCACTATAGTTCTAAGGTACTGTAAATTAAAAATGTGAGAAACTGGACCTTTCCCAGCCTTAAACAAATAAAATGTAAGAGGCAAACCAGAGAGACTGTCAGGCCTTTGGCTGACATTACTGCCCAAAAACACAAAGAATAACATTAAGGAGTATCTTATTGTTTTCTCAGGGAAACAGCCCTATGAAAAGTCCAATGGAGAAGGCAGCAGCCTGTAAAAGAAGGATGCAGTTCACTGGCCTAGCCAGTAGCTGAGAACTTGGAAAGTTCACTTCTGTCATAAAATGTCTAATCTCTAAGAGCAGCAAAAAAAATGGTAATACAACTAAGTGATCCCAGATAACAATGCAAAATGAATTTAGTAATAGTAAACGTCCAGCATACTGTTGAGAACAGTGGGGCCACAATCATTAGTCTGGAAAACCCAGCACAAGTTATTCAGCAAAATGAAGAAAGGACAGCCTACACTGAATTTCAGCAAAAGGATTTACATTAAAAAATCAGTAGTTTACAAGATGAAAACAGAACTTTAAATGAGACATGCACTGACATGAAATGAAGCCTTGGGACATGCAACCTGCAGATTTGGGGAGTAGCTGAAACAGGCAACAGTAGAGTACCTTGTTTGCTTTTAGTGAAGACATGAGATTCTGGCAAACATTATGAACACTTTCAAGCTACGATCGATCTGAATACTGTTCCCAAGGAAGCCAGGCAAAATCAGGAGCAAAGAAGTTCAAGGGCTTCAGAAAACTATAGACAGAAATAAGGTCAGGACTGCATATTGGCAAAAGAAGAGTACCAAAGGCCACAGCACCGGAATCTGTCAATACACCCTGACTGAAGTCATGCAAACAAAGAAGTTAATGTCCAAGTAGAACACTGTGGATGGCACAATTCAGTCCTTTTTCATTCACTCAATAAACTGGTTGCTGCTTGTAAGGACTCCAGGCTCTCCTTCACCTCTACTCAGGACATAGAGGATAAGATGAAGGTATTTTGTATAATTTATCTGATGGCAGTGAATACATCTAAAAGCATATAGCATATAGTCTTGACTAATGTAGTTGTATATGAAATAAAAAATATATATTTTACACAGAAGTGAATGTATTTTAATTGCTATTAAAAGATGGATACAACAATATATTTTATTAATATGTAAGTAGTTTAACTGTTGTTATACTCAACTCAACCTCAGGTATGATGACAGCAAAACTCAGCTGTTAGTTATAATCAAAGGTAAATGTAAATTATCTGAACTTTAGAATTCAACAGCTGTATATGCATAAAAGCTTAGAGGTAAATGTAAATAATCTGAACATTAGAATTGAACAGCTGTATATGCATAAAAGCTTAGAGGTAAATGTAAATAATCTGAACTTTAGAATTGAACAGCTGTATATGCATAAAAGCACAGAGCTCACTAAAACTAATGTCTTTCGGCTTTTCCTGGTTAGGGGTCGCCACAGCAGAACTCCGGTCCGCTAATGATTGGCAGTGGATTTTTACGGTGCCGATGTGCCAGCCCAGCACCCAACCTTCAAAGAAGGTACACCGATTCACGCATTCACTTACCTGCATGTCTTTAAATGTCACTCGACCGCGGGGAGAATATGCAGACTCCACACAGAAGGCGCTCCATCCGAGAATCAAACCGGAGAACCTCTTGCTGTGAGGCGACAACGCTAACCGCTGCACCACCGTGGCCTACAAAAGCACAGAGCTCACTATTTACCTATAATAGTGGAAAGCTGAAAACAGTATTTATTGCAAAATGCTTGACAAACATCAAAGTTTACATATTCAAAAGAGTCAGTTAGATGAAAGGAAAGCAATAAGCACTGGCTTCACTTCAATGACAGATTTTCATTAATTTACTCACAGATGCAAGACAAGTGGGGATTGTAATTCTCAAGTCAGAAAGAACTACAAAAGAAGGGACATAAAAATTTATTACCAAGAAATTTCATGAATATTTCAGAATGCGTTGAAAACAGGATCCCAAACATAAACAGGGCTTAGAAGGAAGATTCTGCAAACCATGCTCTCAAAAATAAATGGTGTCAAAGATGTAAAACATGAAACTAATATTTGACACAAAATGATGCATACTGATGAGCATATTGAGACCTAGTTAAACTGTACAGAAGCAACTTTTCTTAGTCACCTATTTGTTGGAATGGATCTGGGATAATTTCAAGACAGTGGCATGAAGGAAAGCCATAGAAAACCAAACCTACAGGCATCAATTTACATGTGACAGTTTTGGAAAAAGGTCTCATGATCGGTATCACCAGCTACTAAATAAAATGCAAGTACAGGTAGCCTTAACAGTGTATGGTAGATGTGCACTGCTGTGTTGGGTAATAGCCAATATGTGCCACACCCAAAAAAAGCTTTACACTGACCACTGCAAAACAGAATTACAACCATTGGCTATCTATGATCTTATCAATATTCTTTGCACTCTAATACCTTCCAGTGCTATCTTACCAGCAGTAACAAAAATTGTCCATTTTAATGTCCATTCATGTGCGTGTACTTGCACATGTGAGAGTGCATACACACACACACACACACACACACACACACACACACACACACACACACACAAAATGGTTTGTAGGAAGGCTTAATGATGACTACCCAGTTCCAACAGCCCCTTTCCTGATTCATGACAACACAGTGTCACCAGCCAGATCAATCTAACATACCAAGAAGATCAATCACTGTTTACCAATAAAACAATTCATCTGTCAAATATCTGTATGGCACAAATATCTTTAAACAGTTAATCTTCAAAGAGGATGCCAAGAACTGAGATGTCATCAGGTTTACACACATACCCTTATACTAGTAAATGAAATCACTAGCCACAAACTTTTGAAAGTAAATTAGGGGGAAACTCCAACTTAAAACTCAAAACTTTTTCTTAATGGTATATTTGCTTTTAGAGCTATTTAATGCAAGATATTTACTCTGTTTCTTATGAAATTTTAATATGTTTACCACAAAATGGTATCCAGAGGGTCTGCCATATTAATGTGATCCTGTTTTCTTGCTTTTGTTTCTCCTTCCCAAAATCTAGCTCAAGTTCAGTTTATGTGTGTCATACTTTAGATACGTTGAAATTGTGATACATTGTCATTGCAATGAAATACAATGGCGCTCTGTGAACCCCACTCATCTTACACATCTGCTATAACAGGACTGGTTCTATTTTTCCTTGACTGGTCCTCATTTATGTTTTTCTCACAGGCTGTTTTGTGCTATTCCCTCAACTTATACAGCTCCAGTCAAAGAAAGTAGCTAAATCAAAGGCTTTTGTTAAGACTGTTGTTGTTTGTCTTTTGACTTTTCCTCATTAGGAGTCGGCACAGTGAAACTCCGGTCCGCTAAAGATTGGCAGTAGATTTTTACAGTGCGGAGTTGCCAGCTCGATGCCCAACCTTCAACGAAGGCACGCCCATTCACACGTCTTTTGGAACGCCACTCGACCACAGGGAGGACATGCAGACTCCACACAGAAGGCACACCCCGCACTCCAGCCGAGAATCGAACGGGAGAACCTCTTGCTGTGAGGCAACAACGCTACCGCTGCACCACCGTGGATATACTAAAATATGTATTCCTTTAGCTATTGAAAGATCCTCTCCCACAATCTTCCTGAGGTGACAAAACTATCACTACAGTGAACGAGCCTTTCTGAGTCATAAATTGACAGCAGTTGTTGGAAAGGAAAAAATAATCCTGCTACTCCTCACTACCAGCAGTGGGAAAAACTATGATGTTTCTACTGAAAGTTGTAGAATTAAAATGCACTTTATTACCTGGAAATGTTATTTAACTTTAACTGTTGTCATTGCATCAATATTTAGCCACCATTTTCTTTTTCATTTTGTGTACTGTTTTTTTTTTTTTGTTATGTTCTGGTTATTCTTGCAACAAATGCAGCAGTGGCACTGACCACAGCAACCATGAAAAGGACATTATGTCAAAAGCACATCATTTAGCAGCTAAATAAACATCACTCATGTAGACCATCTATAAGCTATATATTGCATCTGCTTGCATAGGATCATAGGAGGTTACTAGGCTAATGACCCTAGGGCCCTTACAAGCTTAGCCACGTTTTACTCTTACTTCCACGATCAACACCTATTGCCCCTGTCCAAAAGGGATGCAGGTGGAACCCCCGGGGTGAAGCTGTATCAGCAGTAAATCAGGACAATTGTTATATAAAATATACATGATTGCATTGGCTTGTTAAATAAAATAATGACCCATTTGGGTAAAAAAATACAGTATACCATGTAACCACTACTTTACTCCATGTAAAAGTTATACAATTTCCCCATTGGCAAAGGCATGCAAATAAAAGAAGCACTAAGAGAGGATTTCTTACAGCACAGGTGACCCTCCCCTACAGCTAGTGAAAGCTGAACCTTCAGACTAAAAACTGACTGAGGGTAAGTAGTAGGATTACATAAATCTTGCCAGTCCATAGTACCCAACAGAAAACAATTACAACTTTCCCTGTGTCTGTGGTATGTCATGCAGGTAGAGAAATTCCTTTGCCAAAGCACATGACAAATCAGGCTTATAAAGTGGGATGGCCTTCCCCTCCTTTTATTCCAAAGAAAGGAAATTAAAGTTTTTTAAAATTCAGAAAGGTTCCTGATAACTAAACTGTACTGGAACCATAATACAGGGAGAAAAGAAACCTTGCGATTGAATTAAACTCAAACTTAAGTTGGAATTTTCCTAAACTTTTTCCTTGAAATAAAGGAAAGTTATGTTCTTTGTAAAACTAAACACACAAGCTATTCAACTGGACAAGAAATCCAAATTAATGGGTTTTAACAGACATATGGCAAACAGGAAATCTCTTTTAGCTTATCTGGTCCTACCACTACCAGCAGCTAATAAATTACTAAATTTTATCTACCTGTGATAATAAAATCTAAACAGAAGTTGCACAGTCTCACATGTAACAACTTCAGCTTCTGTCCCAGAGCAGCAATTCACTCCGCATACTTCAAAAGCAAGGCAAAATCTGGCACTTACACGTTCCAGTGGCATACAGGGATAAAGCCTTGACTATGGCCTAGGCAACCTGAAATTATTTAACATCTCGAGTGTTTAATGCAGCTGGAATGGCTGTAGCCATTCTAGGAGGGATGGGGAAATCCATGGCCATCTAATGTCACAATCTGTTGAAGAAGGGACAGCACTGCAACAGGCAGCCCTATGGAGGCAGGCATTCATCCACTAAGCTACTTCATCAGTAGCTCTCATCCATACCTCTCAACTGGCCCTTTTTTTAAAGGGACATCCCTGATTTTGACTCAAATTTTAGCTCTGTCCCATTTAACCCCTTCTAAAGCTGGTGACATTTGGAGAAAAGGTGCTGAATTACATTTAACATATAATGACAATAATTAGAGTTTTAGACTTCTTTTACTTTGGAAAATGTATATTCTTCTTCTTTCTGCTTTTTCCCGGTTAGGGTTTGCCACAGCAGATCACCTGTCTGCTCATGATTGGCAGTGGAGTTTTACGGTGTTGAGTTGCCAGCCCGGCATCCAATCTTCCACAGAAGGCACACACACACACTCACACCTAGGGCCAGTTTAGAGTGTCCAATCCACCTACAGCATGTCTTTGGGATGTGGGAGGAAACCGGAGCACCCGGAGGAAACCCACGCAACCACAGGGAGGACATGTAGACTCCACACAGAAGGCACCCCAGTCGAGAATCGAACTGGAGAACCTCCTGATGTGAGGTGGCAACACTAACCGCTGCACCACCGTGGCCGCCCACTTTGACAAATGTATATTAATTCAACTTATTCTGTCAGTATCTCAAGTTAATAGTGTTAATATTTTAAGTTTCAATGATTATTTCTGAATCTGTCCCTGATTCTGTTGAGATGTGTCCCTGATTGCGTTGAGATCTGCCCCTGATTCACTGAACTATGCCCTTGTCAAGAGTGCAGTGCAGCATGCATCCACATCAGGAGGACACTGAGATCCCTACAGTGGTACAGTCGTTAGACTATCCACCCAAGGGAAGGGGCGTTAGTTCTGAATAAATGCACCTTAATTGTCAGGATTCCTGTGAGGGCACAAATCACCATAGTGGCATCCTGTATGATAGCCAGCTCTCACCCTCACTGAGGAATACCTGCTACTGGAGAATGAATGGGCATGGCTGCTAAGAAGAAATCTGATGGTTGTCAGGAGTAGCAGAGAAAAAAATA
Source organism: Protopterus annectens (assembly GCF_019279795.1). Taxonomy (NCBI): domain Eukaryota; kingdom Metazoa; phylum Chordata; order Ceratodontiformes; family Protopteridae; genus Protopterus; species Protopterus annectens. The sequence goes on along the minus strand of NC_056725.1, from coordinate 352,284,586 downwards.
TAGAAAAAAGGTTGTCACTTAGTTGTTCTCTCTTTTTCTCTATTCTTAAGAGTTTGAGGTTCTATATTTTCTGTTTGGCTTTAATTCTGAACATAAAGTTTTCTGTTTCAGCAGTCACATACCCACATACAATATTATGGAGCTAGCCCATATAAGATAATACAGCCACTGACATGGATTAACAAGAACTTTAGGCACTGCGAATATCTGTACTTTTGAGAAGACAGGTTCACTTTTTAACAGATCTGCTGCACTTATACTGAAAACATATACATATTTTGTACAGTTCATATCTTTTAAATTCTTTGCAAGTTTACACATTGCAAGATTTATTGAAAGCTATAACTACTTTTTAATGGTAAAATTGCATTCCACTCAGTTTAATGCAGCTTTTCTGTATACGATTTACTGAGAGGCAATTACAAGCTTCACTATGCCCGTCAGGGCTGGCAATGTTGGTTGGACTGCCACAGATTAAAATATGATTGTCTGATGTACAAAATATTTTGTTAATTAATTTTCAGGGAGGAATCATCTCAAACGTGGAAGTGGTTTTGTTAGAATAAACAGTTAGAGGGATTCCCTAGTAAGAACTTGAAAATAAATTCCTTATTTAATGGACATGGAATAAATAAAAAACTGCTTCTTTACTAAAGAGTTGATAAAGGGCTGAAAAAATCTTCCATCAGGACTCCCCCTGAACACACCAGTTGGGAGGGAGAGGGCAAGGAAAGGTGTAGGCTTTGTTATGGTTCTTTACTTCCTTTTACTGTTTAGTCACTAAAACTCAAGTAGTAATAAGTGCATGCTGGGCATGATGAAGGAAGTTTTTTAAGGTATATCTTGCCTCTCTTAAAATAAGACAGAATGATTTTATTATGCATGTAAATGTATGCAAGGTAATTGTTATTAACATGTGACTGTCTGTTTCAAGATATGAATATATAATACTGTTACAACTGCAGCATGCTTAAAAATTAAACGATCACGTCAAAAAAGTAAAAGGCATCTCTTTGAGATGTTAGGGATACAATCACCACATACTTAAAGAAAAGTATGGCAATAGGGAAAGCAAGTTTGCAATTATGAAACCCCCAAACCCAATTCTTCCCCTGCCCCCCTCCCAAAAAAAAAAAGTCAGCAATTAGTTAAAAATAAAGAACCGTGTAATGAGTGACCACATGAATAGAAGCATTGCGCAGTTTATAGCTACTCAGTTGTCCTGTAATGATCCCTTCTGTTATATTCCTAAGACAGGATTCACAAATCAGTGCTGGCATCTTTCCGAATAGTTCAGTACTGTATTTGCTACAACCTTTGTATCCCACTCTGCTCCACTACTGTTTTGTACTATGCCACTGTGGCCCTACACATAAGAATTCATCAAAAAATAAAATAAAATAAAATCTAAGCTTCTTTGCAGGTGTAATGTCTGTCCAAAAACATGGTAATGTTTGCACTTTAACTGGAACACATATTTTCTGGTAATCCTTTTCAGTTCTTAAGCTTGCTCTAAAAGCTATAGCAAAGGAACAGCAATTCAATACACCAGTGTCAGGCTATTATACTTTCTTATTTCATGGATAGGTTGCATTGCACAATTGCACAAATTGTGTGCCTTTTTGACACTGGACTTTACAACCTACTAACTAAAAGGAATATGTAAGACATTTTCTGTACATTTTATGTGCTTCCCTCAGCAAACTGCAGTCATTTCTAGATGTTTAGCAAACTGTGAAACACCAAGGACAATCCTGCCCTGAAATGAAAAATAAAATAAACAAATCATCAAATATATACTTTCTGTACTACATTTCTGTACTACATTAAGGCAACTAAATCATCCTGTTTATTAGATTTAAATTTTTTACTCATCAAAATATCTCTCAAGGGAATTGCCATACTGATGTGATTTTGTTTTTTTTAATGTCTTCATCCTGTCCCCACAATGCAGTCTGTAGCACAGACGTGACAAAAATGAGATGTTCTTTTCCATATTTAGTTATAATGACGACATGAGCCACTGCCTTCACAGACAACCTCTGAAGCAGTGTCAATGTTTCCAACTGTAAGTTGTTGAAAATTTTTTATGACCCACTTAAATTTCATCTCTACAAATGTAAGAAAACCAAGAGTGGTTTTTAAGCATTTAGCTTTGCAATCAAAAGATTTCCAGACTCTTCCCTACACTTGTGCAAGCCAGTTACTATGACATAGTGCTAAAATTCAGCAATAAAAAGTACTCAAAATGGCACTGTATAAATAGCACTTAAAACTGTTCAGGATGAGAAGGTTTCTAAGCAAAAATATAAGTAGATGGCTTTCAGTTACCAGTAAGAACACTGCCCATTTTTTGATTGCCGGCAGAATTACTTCTTTGTCAGCCTGGGCACCTAGTATCTAAAAGCATCATGACTGTTTGGATTATGGTCTAAAACATTCAGTTAGAAATGCACATTAACTCACTTGCTCTCCCAGGAAGAAAAACATTTTTAATGTTTTTCTCTTTGAGGAGTAATAATGTACCGGCTTGAACTAGTTTGACTCTAACTAGGCATTTCACTGAATGAACACACATACACACACCACAGAGAAAAAAAGCATTTCTGAAAAAGAATGGACAAAAATTTTCCAGCTAAGCAATGAAACAACAGTTAAATTGAGAAGACACTTTTTTGGGGGAGAAGATACAATTTTGGAGAAATATCATGGACACGTTTCGACAATGGTATGGATAATATCCTCTGGTAGAACATTTTGTCTCTTCTATTTACAGATTGAGGGTCAAACAATACTTATTTACTTGATTAAGTGCAGTTTTAGTTTTCTTTTAGTAATATTTGATCTGCAGGGTATTAGTTTGTCTAAAATAACTGCTAGAACTTCATATCTGTTTTTCCCTTTGCAGTAGCAAAGTAGTACTACTGTTAAAAATGCATATGTGTGTGTGTGTGTGTGTGTGTGTGTGTGTGTGTGTGTGTGTGTGTGTGTGTGTGTGTGTATACATATATATATATATATATATATATATATATATGGGTCTAGGACTATTCACTGAAAACACATTTCACTGAAACTCAAATGACTGTGCACAAATCACTGAAAGCACAATTCACTGAAAACTCAATTCAATGAAACACATTTCACTGAAAGTTATATATGGCATTTTCCTCACTGTAGTGCGACCCTGGATTAGAATATATAATAAGGAGGGTGTGGGGGCACAGCCCCCCGCATAGTTTGGGTACATACTAAGTTTAGAAAAGAGTAATTTATTGAAATTGCAAGTATTCATATGTACAGTTCAAAATATTTAAAATAGGTGGGGGGCTATGCCCACCACCCCCCCCCAATGTGGGGGCTGTGCCCCCCACACCCCCTTAGTATATATTCTAACTCCAGGGCTGCACTACAGTGGGGAAAAGGCCATATATAACTTTCAGTGAGATGTGTTTCAGTGAATTGCATTTTCAGTGAATTGTGCACAGTCAAATGTGTTTCAGTGAAATGTGCTTTCAGTGAATAGTCCTAGACCCATATATACATAAATATATATATATATATATATATATATATATATATATATATACACACACACACAAATGTATGTATATATGTACATACACACAGAGACACGTGCAGACACAAATATACAGAAAATTATGCATATTATTCTAATAATATAAAAAAATAAAATAAAAAGTTGCATTCTTGTCCTTTGCGTGTCTTCTTGGTTACATTATGTATCACTGTTTCTCTGAGACAGTGATGTGACAACAATTAAGTTATAAACTGCTGGTTTTGAATGAAATTAACTTTGCACAGAATGTGGTAGTACAATTAAACTAATTAAATGTCACACCCTAGATCCTAAAATAGTGGCACAAATAAAATGGCATACAACTAGACAAGAGCTCAAAAAGGTGTTGTTAGACAAAATGCCCTGGTTTAAAATTTATGACAGATATGAGAAGAACAAGGGTGGCATCTATACCACTTAATCACACTACATCACTTAGTGGGTACAAATGACTAAACATGTTAATCTGGGGATTACACTGATTGCACGGTCTGGCCAGCAGCCGGGGCCCAAACCCTCTATTCAGCAACCTGCTGTGATAGACTCCCAGTCTGGAATTAAACACCAATTGAAGCTAATGGCAGCACAGACTGAATCCAGATACTCCATGCAAGTTTAAGGGTACTTAAGCAAGCAAAACACCGATTTAAGTTATTAAAAATCTGCTGTAGTTTAGGTAGCTTAGCAGAACAGTCAACATACAGTTTACTTTATGAAAATGCTACATGTCAAAAGAAAATGAATGCAAAATCTGTAGGCGTTCTGTCAATGGCAAGCATAAAACGTATGTTAAACAGGTTTGGATCCAGGAGGTGAAAACCTGATATTCTGAAACATTTTCCTCACTGTATAAAACAAAATGATACATCTAAGCTTTTAAGTGTTTCTTCTGAAATGTAGATTAATCGTTTGAAAACAGGAATGAAATGTTTCTTATTGCTGTTGAAGTAAAGAAAAAAGTAGTTTCATTTGTTTGAAAAAAAAATACAAGGACTACATACATAAAATTCATACCTCTCAATTGTACAGATTTTTGTCTCATATTTTTTGGCAGTTTTTCAGAAAAATTGTGGTTTTCTGGCAAATTAGTGGCAAATTATTAAAAACTGAAGTTAGAAAATAATGACAGACATTTGAGTTTCAGAATTCATACCCTTCAGAAAATTCATGCTAGTGCAAAACCGTTTATTTTATTAACTTTCTACATTTGCAAGAGCAATATTTAAAAATTCTCCCTATTTTTGGGCCTTTGCCCCACTTTTATGTACGGCTTTGTCCAAGAGGTTGACAGGTACGCTACATTCTCTGCTGGGATACTGTTAAAACTGAAAGAAAAGTGCTCTATTTGACTTGTTCAGAATTGGAAATGTTTTATGTACAATAATAGTACTTTTAAAGTGGGACACTTTTATTAGGGGACAAGGAAATAGAAGATTTATATGCCCCCTCTCAACACACACACCAAACAACATACAGTCTGTCAAGGAAGGGGTAAAAAAAATCTTTAAATGTAACAGAATAAATTACAGGAAAGAAGCAGCAATCATGCAAGTTAATTCTGGCCTTTCTGTGATGATCATTTTATAAATATAATAATGAGAGTGTAAACAGTTTCCTGTAAAAGAACCAGCTTTGAAACATGTATGTGGTAGGGCCCTGTATTTAAGATTACAGTTTTCAACAGAAATATACAGGCCTCATGACATAATGTTATTCATTTAAAGAACAGAATTAGACTGCAAAATATTTATATTTTAGATAAGTATATAAACTTATTTGTTTGCAGACACTATATGTTGCTATTAGTCTTGACAAGGGCACATTTATACATTTGTTTGTAACAAAAGATGGCAGTAACACTTGTCAAAAAAAAAAAACTGAAATGGCCCCCTGCAAATTAACCTCAACTTAAAGATATAACCAAGAAACATTGCAGAATTGCTTGAATGTTATAAAGAAATTAATGATACTTCTGAAGAGTTTTTAGGCGAAAGCTTAGGAATCTGCAGCTAATCCATTCAAAACACTCATAACTCTTAGAATAGAAAGGCTTTGGGAAATAACTGTGGATCATCAAATGCTAAATCCACAGTTACTTAATGTGGTTACCATGGCGTCTACTATTATAATGTTTGTTGTAGCAAAAATGAGACTGTCATGCAGTAACTGCTTTATTTATTTTACTTAATTTAGTCATAGTTTATTTGTCTTTGTTTATTGGGAAAGTCTGACTGGGTAATACTCATTTTCAGTGGAGGGCCGGGGAGAAAAGCTCCATTTGCTTACACTGCATTATACTAGGTTCCATTTAAACACAGAGTAGTTAACATTTCTATTTACATTTATACACAAATAGTAAGTAGTTACATTTTTATTTACATTTATACACAAACAGTAGTTACATTTATACATTCTAAGATTTTACAGTGGTGGAAGTTACTAAAGAGGAAGCCCACTTGCAACTTGGTGGACTGTACAGTTAGCAATTATATATAAAAACTGTTTTGTCATTTCAGTGAGAGTTTGATTATATTCTGTTTAAGATGACTATCATACAGTGAACACAAAGTCTCATCCCTAAGATGAGCATGTGTAGGACCAGGATTGGTTGAGATGCTGCTTAAGCAGTGGTTTAAAACTACTGAGTTTGTCAGAGAGTTTTACTTGTGTGGAGATACTATTCCAGAGCTTAGCAATCTATTAGGAGTAGAGCAAGTCTCCTGCAACATTATTTGATTTATTTGTAAGTAATAAGAATTTGTTACTAGAGTGGAGGTCCCTTGCTGGACAGTAGGTCAGTAATAGCTTATGTAGCACAGGGCATTTTTCTGTATGATGAATGAGTTTGTGTGCTGTAGCTGGTTGTGAATATGTTATGTAGTTGTAGTTCAAGCCAGTTTAATTGCTTTAAGCTATGACAACAGTGGGTCCCATGAGGGAGACTGGTGGTAAATGTAGCTATTTTATTCTAGCAGGAGGTAACTTTCTTTCTTTAAGTATCCTTTAAGTTTGTTAGGATACGAGCGGCATATAAGAATAAGAAGGTGGTGGCTAGAGTTTTCTTTCTTTCTATTAGGTTCATAGGTTCATACTAGGCTATCTGCCCTAGGGCATTTATAAGCCTAGCCAGAGTGTGTGTGGCTTTCACCACCCCTTAGGATGAGAATACTACGCCCTTTTAGGGTTTAGTTTACTGTGCCTCTGTCTAGAAGTGACACAGAGATGACCCCGGGGTAAACCTACGATCTCCCATCCACTCGTCAAGATTTCTCTTGAATAGAGTCAGTGAGGGGCTCTGCCTAACATGGACTGGGATTATGTTCCAGAGTGTAGGGAGCCTCTGGGTTATGAATCTGTCTCTCCAGCACGTCCTATTTATTTCTGTGTTGAGGTTTAAGTCTCTTGCTCTCATGGCTCTGATGGATTTGGATTTTCTGAGGTGGAGCATGTCCATTAATTCCGGATTGGACATGGCCTTGTACGTCAGGCACAGATCACCTCTGAGTAGGCGGTATGCGACTGAATAGAGCTGGAGTTTTTTCAGTCGGGCAGCATATGACATATGTTTAAGACCCTTTATCCTCTTGGGGAGGAACTTTTGGGGTCTTTCCAACTGCTGCAGGTGTCGGGTGAGATACATCCCAAATGGGGCATTGTACTCAATCACTGGCCTATTGATTTATTTATTTATCGATTAATGATGGTCTATTGTTTACAGGGAAGTCTAGCTGGGCACAAGTCCAAATTTCAGCAGAGGCCTGGGGAGAAAAGCTCCACATAAAATATATATTTACAATAAACAACAATAAAAATTAAACATGTTAAGCATTACTTTGCAAACAGTATTAAGACAAACAGTAAAGACATTTCTCATATACTTTAGAAGTTACATTATTTCACATAAGGCAAAGACATTTTAACATGTAATAGCTGGAGATAAAACAGCAATGATAATACACATATGTTCAGTATATGTATACTGATATTAATTAGACAGGATGTCACTACAGCAGGAGCATAAAAATAGGTGTGTAGCAAAGTTATAAGCAGAAATAATCAAGAAAGACATAAGTAGAAAAAGTTCTGATAGCGGAGAGGGTGAGATAACAGTAGACAGGTATGATGATGAAATGGTTAAGGACGGGTTATTACTAGGAGAGGATTAAGGGTGTGGGTTAGTTGGAAAAGCAGTAATGGGGATGAAGGAGAAAGAGACAGTGATAAGATAGGTTGAAGAGTCAGGGTGACTGAAAGAGAGAATGGAAACAGAAGGAAAGGTAGGTTTAGTCAGAAGCTTTAACTGGTTTGTCAAATTATTTTGTTGATATGAATTTGTTTAGAAAGTTCAAGATAAGTCTGTATGTAAAATAAAATGACAAACAGCACACAATTTAAATATTGCCTATACTGTTAGTCTGACTCCTGATGGAAGGCTGGACTTTTTGCTGTGTGCTGTTAAAGCTAATGAGGCTGGGCAAATGACCCTGAGAAGGCATGCTAAAGAAGTGAAGTTCCTGATAACAATGCATTATTATCCTGAAAGACAAGGAGCTCAGAATGCAATTACATCTGAATTGGATATGGAAAAATTGGGAGTCCAAATATTTATCAGAATGACTGGCTACTATATACTATTTTAGTTGTGCTATATACTGCAGCCAGTGAATGATGAAAGTGGAAAAAAATAAATATGTGTGGGATGCAGAATAGAAGGGAGGCTTTCTTTCTGATAGAATGTCTTTACTTCAGCAATTTTATGAGAGGCATCCTAAAGTCTGTAGCAGAGGAAATAGGAAAAGTAAATCCCTATTCAGTGTCTGAGCCAAACAAATAAATAAATAACACAAATGACAGAAAACAGAAGCAGCAGCTCATAACTATTTATTAGACTTGCTGGATTCTGAGAGGTAAAACATGTGAAGCAGAACTGATGGCAACCAGTCGCCCATTATCAGACGGGCATGAGACTGTGGTTTAAGAAAGTAAGGTGAAGTGACTCAAACATCATTAACACGTGTTAAGAAGAGCTACCATAAAGTAGTCAGTTTTGGATGCCATCTCAGATAATAAATCCAAGGTACATGCAAACAGTGGCAAGACCTTTGGCATCCAAATGCAGTGAACAGGCCACATAATTGACCAAATGCTACCTTTGGCTCAATGACTGAAAAAAACATATAAACCTTGACTACATATTGGAAGATAAGGTCATTTAATCTATGCCCTAAATGAGACATTCCAGAGTGCAGTGGATAACCAGACTTAAGAACTGTACTTTTACTGTTAGAGGTCTTCAGGCAGGAATTACAGAATATAAGGGATATCTGACATCTATGCAAGATAATTTGAGATGTGTAATTCTACACTCAGACGGATATGTTACCATGGCAAAAACACAATAAAAAGATGCAGAAATCGTTCTTGTTCCCAAGCTAGGTGCTAGCTGAGAGTTTTGGGAAAAGGCAACACAGCTCTGTAATGAAATAACACACTTTGGCCACAAATACTGTTAAACAAAAAGGGGAGAAAACAGCTTTCATCTGTCATACTAGATTGCTGGCACACCAATCCTGCACCCAGAGCCCAAATTTGTTTTGGGAGTATTTTTCACAGGTGCACATCTACTACTCATGGTAAATGCTTCCAGGAAGGAAGAAAAATATATACACAATCCTCCATATTAAGCATTTTGTATCAAGGGATGGTTTTATCTTGGTGCTTTACCTCAGTGGCAAATAACTGCTTGATATTCAATTGGGCAATTAGAAATTAAAGACTATGCTGTTCAAGAAAATTTCTGAGTAAAATAAATAAGCGGTTAACTTTCAAGTATTAATAAGGATAATTAACTTGTTTTCTGAGAAATACTTATTTTGTTTGGTTGGACATCTCATGTCTGTGTGTGTGTGTGTGTGTGTGTGTGTGTGTGTGTGTGTGTGTGTGTGTGTGTGTCTGTGTTTAATGAACTTTAGATTTAAGGGCTCTGAACTTTTAGTAAGAAATGCATATTCACTCACTAGTTCTTGTAGGAAATGAATAAAAGTATCTTGATGGTTTTCCGTTATAGGCATGTTTGGAAAGAAATAAAATGGCAGCCAGAAGTAACTTGAAATACATTCTAGTGGATATGTGTACGCACAAATTTGTTACTGAGAACAGAAAGTATCGCTGAAAAAGGGGATGGGCAAAACTTTACTAGATCAGCACTGAAACAGTTTTCCAAAGCTTAGAGGAGTTGCAGTTTGTGAGCACTGCCATTTAGACATTCTGTTGCTGAAGTGTCATTGATTCCATCTTTTATATCCATCCGTATAGAATTGTTTGTCTCTCATTCTAAAGATAACTGCAGTTGAAGATTATCTGTCTGCTAGCAAGCTACAGATTTAACTTTGGCTTGATTAATATCTGATTTCAGGAAGCATTATTTTGTCTAAAATAATTTTTAATTTTTGAATCTGTATTTTAATTTTCTTTGCAATATAGACATAGTACTTGTGTAAAGATAGGTAAAGGCTGTCAGCCTAGCCAGACAGAATTTTTGTAGATAATTCTGTCATTTGTAAATATTAATGTAAGCCACAGGCTTGTTCTCTTAAATTTGAAAAGACTGCATTGGATATTGAACTGCAAAAATGTAACAACAGTGCACTCTGCTGTAAGAAAGCTAAGTCATGCATTTTATGACTGTCTTTGAAGTCAAAATTCGAAGCCGATATATTTAGAGGGAGGCATCCTGCCTATTGTTATAAGTCCAGAGTTAATGGATAGAATTTGCATGTATAAATGCCCTTTATTGCTCTGTTTTTTGACCAGGTGTAAAGAATGTAAATGTAGTTTCTGTTAGCTTGGGAACACCAGAGAAATGTGAAGAATGATGTCATGTGAAGCAGCTCTGTGTTATCAATTTAAAGAGAGAGAGATAGAGAATCAGAGAGCTCTGAGCATTTGTCTCGAGAACATCCAACTCAGCACTGCCTGTGTCTAGATGTAAGTAGGATTTTAGAACTGTGTTTTTTTCTTAGAAATAGCTAGGCATTAAGAAGATTAGACTAAGTGTTTTTATGTGTTGATGTCAGAACTTTTCTACGGTATTATTTTAAGTATTTCTCTGTGATCTCTGAACTCTTGACTGGCACTGTGTAGTAAGAAGTATTGTCTTGTGTTTTTATTTATTATTAAATATTTTTAAATCTTTCAACTGTGGCTGTTTTATGTAGAAATAATTTAAGCTCTAAGAGTACATTGCATGTATGTAGTGACACTGTACCAAGTCACTCTAATAAGCCTTGACTGTTCAGTCACACTTACCATTTGACTAATATTATTGAGCAGTAATAATTGGACAATCTTTCAGAAGGGCCTTTGAGTAGTTGATATTAGTGGGTGGTAGCAGCTGGTACTACCTTTGATACTGGGCAGAAAAGGGGCACAGCTGGAGAACCTATGCCAGCCTTCCCCGGGATTGTCTGTGTGGTTGTATATAACTCTTATCTCAAAGTGTGTGTGTGTGTGTGTGTGTGTGTGTGTGTGTGTGTGTGTGTGTGTGTGTGTGTGTGTGTGAGCTACTTGGGCAGGGACATGAAGCACTGGTTGGACAGAGAAGGTGCTGGAGGTTTTAGCTTGCCCACTAGGCTGAGATATGGACTCTATAGCTGTGCCAGTGGGGAGTCTTATTTAGAGACCTGGAGAGAAAGGTAGAAACTAGCCCAAGAATGACTGTGATCTCTGTGTGCTCTTAAGGGAAATTGTACTTTACTGTGTGTTCATTTATTATCCTTTCCCTATATGGACGCCCCTCACTGGTGTTAGCGGTGAGGATTGAGGCTCCTTGATTGTTGGGCCAGTGCACAGGTGTCACATATTAATTGTTTGGCAGTGGTGGGATATCCACACCACATATTAATTGGTTGGTAAAAACTAATTGGCTTGTAGTGGTGTGGGTAGAGTGATTTCCGGTCACCTGTGTGCAGTGATCACTGAAGGTGTTTTGTACTCTAAGTCAGCCATGTAGTGAATACTAAGAGTTCAGATCACAATTGCTTTATTTCTTTTGTTAGCTTAGTTAGTCAGGGAGAGCAGGCAGCATGTCAGCAGAGGAGTATGGAAAGCTGACAAGGAGCCAGCTGGCTGAGATGTGCCAGGCAAGGGGACTGGCGCATGGAAACCTGACTAAGGCAGACATGATTGCAGCTTTGGTCACAGCTGCATCAGAAAACAACAACCAGGAGGACAATCAGAGTGGCAGTGGAGATGTACCACCCTCGGAGAATGGACAGCTCAACCTTTTTGCAGAGGACTTAAAATCCATCTGGAGCTAAAGAGATTTCAGTTGGAGGCCAGGCGTTTGGAAATAGAAGCAGCTGAGAGACTGAGATGTCTGCAGGCTGAGGAGAATGAGAAACTGCTACGCCTGCAAGCTGAGGAAAAGGAGAGGCAGAGGCAGAATGAGAGGGAGATGCTGACTCTTTGCCAGAGTCATGGAAGTAATGGGGAAGGGAGTAACTGGACCCCAGAAGCACAAAAGGTTAGTAAATTTCTTCCGCAGTTTAAACAGGGGGATAATTTTGATAGTTTCATTCATATGTTTGAGAGTGTATGTAAACAGTACGATGTTGATCAAAGGCTCTGGGGACGGTTCCTGATCCCCTTACTCCATGGTAAAGCTGTAACTGTGTTGTCTAAACTTGCTGATTGTGAATACTTTGATTATACTGCTGTTAAAAATCACTTGTTAGAATGTTTTAAGCTAACACCCGAAACTTATAGGAAAAAGTTTTGTGAGCATAGATGCAAGGCAGATGAAAGTGTGTGTGAATATGTTGCTGAACTGAGCACTTATTTTCATAGGTGGGTGAGTGGATGCCAGGTCACCACTTTTGAAGGGCTGGCAGATGTTTTGGGGAGGGAACAAGCCCGTAGCACTTTGTCTGAGGAGATGAGGATCTGATTAGCTGATAGACAATGTGCTACTTCACAGGAGGTGAGGAAGAAGGGAGACCTATACCTACCAAGTAGGGCATCCCTGCACAGAAAAGGGACCCTGTGTACAGCTCACGGGTCCATGGTGGGCAGCACAGACTGCCCCAACAGAATCTGCCAGTAGCAGGGGAAGCCACTAGTCCAGGTACACGTCCAGGACCTAGGGTTAAATGTTTTGAATGTAACCAGTAGGGCCATGTGCCATACAGATGTCCATGGAGGAAAGGTGGGGAACAAAACGTGAGAGAGTCAGTAAGTGGGAAAGACAAAATGACAATAGTAGGTTGTCTTGAGACAACAAGGATACTGAATTACCATCCTGCAGATGTCCTAACATGAAAGGATTTGGATGAGGCAGTACCATGTGCTATGCAGTTACAGACAGTCAGACTTCGAGACAAGCATGTGGGTCTGGTAGCCTGGGGGAGACCCAGACAGACAGCATACTTGCAGCCAGTAGTGGTGAGGTGGTTACTTCAGGGAGGAAGCTACACTGTAGCAGTGAGATTGAAGGTGAGCCACAGCTGCTTGTGGGTACTAATGTTCCCTTGGACAGAGTGAATGCAAAGGTAGAGGTGAGCAGTAGTACCCAGGCTGACGGTGAGGCACCACTGTCAGGGGATGCTAGACTTCCTGTGGAAAGGGAGCTGGGAAGGGTTACAAAGAGAGAGTTGAGACAGGCTCAGCTCTGAGACCCTACATTGTAAGGATGAGGCAGGTAGCTAGTAAGGGGCCTGATTCTCAAAGGAAGGAAGAACCTGTATACTGGGACAAAGGGTTAATGTATAGAGAGTGGACCCCTGAGGGAGAGCTAGAGGGTGAGAGGGTATAGCAGTTGGTAGTGCTTACAACGTACCATCTGGCGCTTTTAGCCATACCCATGATATTCTCTTTGCAGGTCATATGGGCATAAAACGTACAAAGAGACGTATTATGCGGAACTTCTATTGGCCTGGAATTTCCAGAGATGTAACAGGGTACTGCAGGACCTGTGAGCAGTGCCAAAAGGGAGACAAGGTGGGAGCTCCTTTGATGTCTTTGCCTGTGATTGAGGAGCCATTTCAGAGTGTAGCTATGGATATTGTGGGGCCTCTGAGTACCCCAAGTTTCACAGGGAAAAAGTATATCCTAGTGTTAGTGGATTATGCTACACAATACCCTAAGGCAGTGGCTCTGTCCTCCACTGATGCAGAAAAGGTCGCAAATGCTTTGTTAGAGATTTTCAGCAGGGTAGGTTTCGCAAAAGAAATACTGACTGACAGAGGTGCCAATTTCATGTCAGACCTGCTGGCTTGTCTGTGGAAGTACTGTGGGGTGAAGCACATGAAGACCATCTCCAGACTAATGGCCTTGTTGAGAGGTAAACTCTACAATCAAGTCCATGCTACGGGCATTTGCAGACCAGTTTAAGAGGGGGTGGGACAAATATTTGACCCATCTGTTGTTTTCTTACCAAGAGGTTCCCCAGGAATCCACAGGTTTTTCACCCTTTGAGTTGCTGTATCGGCATAGGGTGAGGGGATATCTAGATTTAATTCGAGATGAGTGGGAAGGTGTGTGAGAACCTCACAAGGAGTCTGTTGTGGCATATGTCCTAAACCTCAGGACAAGGCTCAGGGAACTCATGGGCTTGGCCCAGGAGAGAACCTGGCAGAAGCCCAACAACAGAAAAAGGTATGGTATGGCAGGAGTGCTCAAGCTAGAGAGTACACTGTAGGGTAGCAGGTAATGGTTCTCATTCCTGTCAGACACAACAAATTGCAAGCAGCTTGGGAGGGACCCTACAAGGTGGCAAGAAAGGCAAGTGATGTTAACTACATAGTGGAACTGCTAGGCAGGAGGCAGGGGCACAAATTGTACCATGTTAACATGATGAAACCTTACCATGATAGGGAAGCCCTTGTGCTGAGCATTTGCAGTGGATTGCAGGAGGAGTCTGAGGGAGATTTGGTGCTTGATCTCCTTAGTGAGCTCGGACTGACACCTCAATGGAAGGGGTAGCAATGTCCCAGCAGCTATCTCCTACCCAGGTTCGAGAAATCCGAGCAATGTTACAGGAGTTTGGGGACATGTTCACTGGGAAATCAGGGTGCACCCACCTGGTGCAGCACCAGGTGGATACAGGACCCCAAAGGCCTATTTGGCAAATTCGGTATAGGGTGCCTGAGACAGTCAAACAGACTCTGAGGGAGGAGATACCGGAGATGTTGGAACTAGGGGTGATTCAAGAGTCCAACAGTCCCTGGGCCTCCCCAGTGGTGCTGGTGCCAAAGAAGGATGGCAGCACCAGGTTGTGTGTGGACTACAGGAAATTAAATAGTCACACAGAGTCAGATGCTTACCCTATATGCCTAGGACAGATGAGGCCCTACGGCAGCTGGGTGGGGCTAAGTATCTTACAACCATTGATTTTACCAAGGGTTACTGGCAAGTTCCCTTGACTCCCAGTACTCAAGAGAGGTCAGCCTTTGTGACTTCTTCTGGCTTGTATGAGTTCACAAAGATGCCATTTGGGATGAAAAATACCCCAGCAACTTTCCAGAGTCTGGTAGATCATATCTTAGCAGGAGGGGTTGCCCTTGCTTACCTAGATGATATTGCTATCTAAAGCCATTACTGGCAAGAGCACCGTCAACATGTCAGGGAGGTGCTGGGCAGACTACAGAGGGCAGGGTTGACCATTAAGCTGAGCAAATGTCAGGTGGGTATAGCAGAGGTCTCCTACCTGGGACATAGAGTGGGGAGTGGCAAGATTAGGCCAGAACCTGCCAAACTAGAAGCCATTCAGGCATGGCCTGCACCTGTTACCAAAACGAAGGAGAGGGCATTCTTAGGAACAGCAGGGTACTACAGAAAGTTCATCCCCAGTTATAGTACCAAAGCTGCTGCCCTCACAGACCTGGCAAGGGAAGAACAGGTCAGATAAGGTATTATGGACGCCAGCATG
Source organism: Protopterus annectens (assembly GCF_019279795.1). Classification (NCBI taxonomy): domain Eukaryota; kingdom Metazoa; phylum Chordata; order Ceratodontiformes; family Protopteridae; genus Protopterus; species Protopterus annectens. The sequence goes on along the minus strand of NC_056725.1, from coordinate 352,269,080 downwards.
TAAGCAGGCATTCCAGAAGATTAAGGAAGCTTTGGGAGGAGCCCCTGTGTTAGACAGTACAGATTACAGTAAAGAATTTCTTGTGTAGGTGGATGCTTCAAACCATGGGGTGGGGGCTGTACTTAGCCAGATTTCTTCAGAGGAAGAAGATCACCCAGTGGTTTATCTCAGTCGTAGGCTCCAACCCTGGGAGGAATGTTATGCAGCTGTAGAAAAGCAATGTCTAGCCATAGTGTGGGCACTACAGAAACTTCAGCCTTATCTGTATGGAAGAAAATTTGCTGTAGTGACAGATCACAACCCTCTAACATGGTTACACAGAGCCAGCCAGCAAAATGACAAGTTGCTAAAATGGAGCCTAGGGTTGCAAGCATATGATATGTCAGTGCAGTACTGCAGTGGGTTTAGCAATGCCAACGCAGATGGGCTCTCAAGATAGGGAATGGGGTAATGTATACTCAGATAGACCTAACCCTCTCAAGCAATGTTTCTCAAGGGTCACTTGAAAAACTAGCTTGAGTTCTCCAGGGGGTAGATGTGCGAAGATAGGTAAAGGCTGCCAGCCTATCCAGATAGAATTTTGTAGATAATTCTGTCATTTGCAAATATTAATGTAAGCCACAGGCTTATTCTCTTAAATGTGAAAAGACTGCATTGGATACTGAACTGCAAAAATGTAACAACAGTACACTCTACTGTAACAAAGGTGATAAGTCAATTCTTTGATGTCAAAATTCGAAGCCGATATGTCTAGAGGGAGGCATCTTGCCTATTGTTTTAAGACCAGAGTTAATAGCTAGAATTTGCATGTATAAATGTCCTTTATTGCTCTGGTTTCTGACCAGACGTAAAGAATGTAAATGTAGTTTCTCTAAGCCTGGGAACACCAGAGAAGTGTGAAGAATGATGCCATGTGAAGCAGCTCTGTGTTATCAATTTAGAGAGAGAGAGATTCAGAGAGCTCTGAGCATTTGCCTTGAGAACATCCAATTCAGCACTGCCTGTATCTAGATGTAAGTAGGATATTAGAACTGTGTTTTCTCTTAGAAATAGCTAGGAATTAGGAAGATTAGACTAAGTGTTTTTCTGTGTTGATGTCAGAACTTTTCTGCAGTAGTATTTTATGTATTTCTCTGTGATCTCTTAACTCTTGATTGACACTGTGCAGTAAGTATTGTCTTGCGTTTTTATTATTTATTATTAAATATTTTTAAACCTTTCAACTGTGGCTGTTTTCTGTAGAGATAATATAAGCTCTAAGAGTACATTACATGTATATAGTGATACTGTACCAAGTCACTCTAATAAGCCTTGACTGTTCAGTCACACTTACCATTTGGATAATAATATTGTATATTAATAATTGGACACACTTTCAGAAGGGCCTTTGAGTAGCTGATATTAGTGTGTGGTGGCAGCTGGTACTACCTTTTAGACTGGGTAGAAAAGGGGCACAGTTGGAGAACCTGTACCAGCCTTCCCCAGGAGTGTCTGTGTGGTTATATATAACTCTTATCTCAAAGTGTGTGTGTGTATGCTACTTGGGCAGGGACATGAAGCACTGGTTGGACAGAGAGGGTGCTGGAGGTTTTACCTTGCCCACTAGGCTGAGATCTGGACCCTATAGCTGTGCCAGTGGGGAGTCTTATTAGGGACCTGTAGAGAAAGGGAGAAACCAGACCCAGACTGACTGTGATCTGTGTGCTCTTAAGGGAAATTGTACTTTACTGTGTGTGTATTTATTATCCTTTCCCTACACAGACGCCCCTCACAGGTGATAGTTGTGTGGATTGAGGCTTCTTGATTGCTCGGCCAGTGCACTGGCATTACAACATGCATGAAAGTTATTATTAGTAAATTGAAAATATGCATCATTCCTCCCTATTTTTGTTGGTTGAATTACATATCACTCTTTCTCAGAATGTGGTGTAACAGTAAATATCTTTTGTTGCTGCAGATTTTGAGCAAACTGAATTTCGTACTGATATGGTGCTGATATTAAAGTAACCACCTGTCTCACCCAAGACCCTAAACTAAAGTTGTATATACAAATGCTGCTCCCCTCAATTATATGTGACTAACAACTTTCACTTCAAAGAGCTAGTAAGGCAGATAAAAAAATTACTCAGTATTTCATACTATCCTGTCTTCACAACAAGAACATAATAAAGACAACACTTCACTGATTAAAAATGAACAAATTAGTTTGTTCATGATATAATGCAATACAAGTCAACCATGTTTTTTGCATAATGAACCCTCCAACAATTAACTTTCTGGAAAAGTTGGAAACGTTTCACTTTAGCTGTTTTGTGTGCTTTACAGCACTTCAGGGTCCATAGCAAGTCAAAGCCAGAGGATGAAAAACTGTGGGCAGTGACTAAGTGAAAATACTACACTGAAAGGACCACTAAAGGCAAATGTTGAAAAAATAATGCATTTTTTTATCTTACCATGATTTACTGCAACAATATTAATTTTTTACTTATTTATTTACATTTGTTAACCGGGTAATGTCCAACTGGGCCATGGAGCCAATTTTCAGTGAAGACCCAGGGAGAAAAGCTCCACAAACAATAGTAATGATAACACAAATTAGTAAGATCTAAAATTTATACATTAGTAGTATTAAGTATACTAAGGTAATTATAAAGCATATCATGTACAGAATTGAAGATAACTGAGTATTTGAATACTAACACAGAATAAAAACAAAATCAAGAAAAAAGAAGTTATGTACTCACCATAACGTTCCATCTGAGCAGTTCTACTTCATTTGTCTTCAACCTGTGGGTCCTCTGATCCATATCGCATCTGATATGGCCGCATTTTCCAGCTATGGCTCCGAGCTCCATGCTCCTCCTCTTACCCATAATGCCCTTGTCTCCCTTCTCCCTTCAGATCGAGTTTGCTGCCTAACAGGTATCAGATACCCAACCAAATAGCACCTTATCCAACACAAACATTACAAATGAACTTTAGCCCTGACAGAACCAAAGATCCCAGCAATAACTGTCCGGTACAAAGGACGTGTCATATCCCAAAGGATAAGGTTAGGGGGGAGGAGGGGGGGGGAACGGTTGAAGACAAATGAAGTAGAACTACTCAGATGGAACATTATGGTGAGTACATAACTTCTTTATCTGAAGTAGTTTAGTTAATTTGCTTTTCAGCCTGTGGGACAGAGTCCTCAGCTACCTACCTCTTGGGAGGCCCTCATGGAAGGATATTCCACAGCACCGCAGAACCAAAGGATGCCCTACTCCTAGTGACTAAATCCAGTTTATAATGTGAAATAAAGGTGTGAGATGAGGCCCAAGTAGCAGATGAACAAATCTCATTCAAAGAAACCCTAGACCAAAAGGCTGCTGATGTAGCCATAGATCGGGTCGAATGAGCCTTCACTCTTCCCGGAAGAGACAAACCTCTATCTGAATAAGCCCGGCTAATACATTGTGAAATCCAGCAAACAGTTACTTTTGAAACAGGTTTACCTAAGAAGGGCTTGGCATAGGACACAAAAAGCTGATCAGACTTGCGGAAAGGTTTAGTCCTGTGCAGATAAAACCTCAACTGCCTCTGTTTGTCCAGTAAATGTAATTTGTATTCCCCTTTGCTCTGGTAGTTTGGAAAAAATACTGGTAAATTAATAATCTGATTAATACTGGCCTCTGAAGCTACCTTGGGAAGGAAGGACGGGTTAGTGCTTAGCAACACTCTATCCTGGTGAAAGATCATGCAACGGACTTTGATAGAAAGAGCTTGAACCTTCGACACCCTTCTAGCAGATGTGGTGGCAAACAAGAAGGCAGTTTTCCAGGTCAAAAATTGTAGATCCACAGATGCCGCAGGCTCAAAGGGGGAGAAACCAATACCTGCAACAACAAAGTGAGGTCCCACAGAGGAATGGGGTCCTTAAACAGGGGTCTGAGAAGAAAGGCACCTTTGAGAAAGGTTTTACAAAGTTTAGAAGTCAATGAAGACATGTCTACCCCAACATGAAAATTAGAAATGGTGGCTAGTTGGACTTTCACTGTTAACGAACTAGTGCCTTGATGAAAAATGCTAACTATAAAATCTAAAACTGCCGAAAGCCGTGCAGTGAAAGGGTCCGAAGACCTCTGAATGGCCCATATAGAAAAATGTTTCCATTTACTGTGATAAACTTTTCTGGTGGACGATTTATGAGCCGCCACCAGAATGGACTTAGCAGGAGATAACAGACTGGGAGTCCTAAGAATCATGGGAATAGGAGCAGCCAAGCAGTGAGCTTCAGACTGTCCAGATCTGGATGAGGAATCCCTGAGGGATGTGAAAGCAGATCCGGGACCGGATCCAAGGTCCATGGTGGAACAACTAGATGAGACCTGAGTAAGGGAAACCAAACCTGTCGAGGCCAGAATGGGGCGATGAGGATCACAGTGCTCCCCAGCCTTTGGGCTTTCTGTAGAAACTTCAACATGAGGGGAAGAGGAGGATATGCATAAAGAAGCCCAGGAGGCCAAGCATAAATCAGAGCGTCTCTGGGGGCTTCCCCCGGTGGGGGGTTCAGAGCGAAAAAATCACTGCATTTTGAGTTGGAAGGAGATGCGAAGGGATCGCAGCAAGGACGACCTCACTCTAGAAAGATCTGTTCTGCTACTGAAGGCTTCAGAGACCACTCATAAGGCATCAGGATAGATCTGCTGAGTCTGTCTGCTAAGATATTGGACCATCCTGGGATATGCATGGCCACAAGGAAACGGCCGGTGGAGTTCCCCGATTCCCACACTCTCATGGCCTCTCGACATAAGGGATAATATCTGGTTCCTCCATTTGTTGATATACCAGGCCAATGACATGTTGTCCATCTGAACTGCAATCGTTCCCAAAGGAAGATGAGCATGGAGGGCCTGCAACGCAAGAAGAACCGCTCTTATCTCTAGAACACTGATGTGCAGATCGGTCTCAGAAGGGGACCATGTGCCTTGGACTGTCCTTCCTGAGCAATGCCGCCCCATCCAAGTAGGGAGGCATCCGTGGTCACCGTGGTTTGGGGTAAAATATGTTAAAAAGGACGTCTCTTGAGGAGATCCAGAGACTGAAGCCACTACCAAAGGGAGTCCCCTGCACGCTTTTGAAATTCTCACTGGAAAAGACAAAGGGAAGTTTAACAGTGACCACTGAACCACTAGTGTCCACTGCAGTACCCTCATATGAAGGCATGCCATAGGGAGAAGATTTACCGTGGTTTCCATAGAACCTAAAGCTCTTAACACTGCTTTGGCTGTTGGTAAATGGGTCTGAAGAATGTGTAATATGTGTAACCTCAAGCTGCGTAACCTGTCTGAGGTGAGGAACACCTTCGATTGCATTGTATCCCACCATTCCTCAATGAAATCTAGAATCTGAACCGGGTGAAGAGCAGACTTGTTCATATTCATGCCCAACTTTTTGGCTAACTGAAGGAAGGAGTCCCTGGCCGGACATAGTAGATGCTTTGAGGGGGCGGTAAAGAGCCAGTCGTACAGGTAATGAAATACCTGAATGCCCTAAAGCCTCAGGTGAGCTGTTACTACTGCCATTATCTTGGTAAACACCTGGGAGCTGCGGTGAGACTGAAGGGGAGGGCTCGAAATTGGTAATGATTGGTTCCCAGCCAGAAGTGAAGGAACCTCTGGGAGTGCCTGTGCATCTTGATGTGATAGTATGCATCCTGGAGGTTGATTGAGTACATCCAGCCTCTGTCCAGCTGATAAGGCAGAACAGACTGAATCCTGACCATCCGGAATTTTGTCTTGGTTACAGACAGGTACAACTGGGACAGATCCAATACTGGTCTGAGGTCTCCTGTCTTTCACCGTTGAGGAACTAGTGCCTTGATGAAAAATGCTAGCTGTAAAATCTAAAACTGCTGAAAGCAGTGCAGTGAAAGGGTCCGAAGACCTCTGAAAGGCCCATATAGAAAAATGTTTCCATTTACTGTGATAATGTGATAAACTTTTCTGGTGGACGATTTATGAGCTGCCACCAGAATGGACTTAACAGGAGTTAAAAGACCGGGAGTCCTAAGAATCATAAGAACCGAAGCAGCCAAGCAGTGAGCACTAAAAAAACCTGGAATAAACCCCGGATCCAGACTGGTCTGGGGGGACCAGATGGATGACTCATTTTCTTAGCAGTGAGTCTACCTGAACTGCTGCTTCCTCCCGCTGTGTGGGTGGGACGTCCAGGAGGGCTTTGTTGGATGGGGAAGATCCTTGAAGGGGGAGAAATATCCTCTGGATATGACATGCAGCGCCCACTGATCTGTAGTGATGGATTCCCATGCTAGTGGGTGAAGTGACAGATGACCCCCAACTGCCTCCAGAGATAGGTGGGCAACTCTGGATTTATCTGAGAAAGGTTCTCAGGACTCGAAATTCCTAGGAACCCCTCTGCCTCTAGGGTGGTATCTATCATATCCCCCTCTGCCGCTGGGGGAAGGTGAGTCCTGAGCATCCAGGGGAAAATGCCTGAGACTTGCGGAACCACATCTTCTTCTGGCCAAACTGGTTCCTGGAAAAGGACCTTTGAGGAGGTGAAAAGCGGACCCTGACAGCAGACAGTGTCTTCCCGTCCTTCTAGCTCTGGACTAAAGTCTCTCTGACTGTCTTCCCAAAAAGGTAAGAACCATTATAACGGTCGTTGGTGAAAGACACCTTGAAGGACTCCAAGAACTGACATAAGCAGAGCCAGGCGTGGCACCAGATGGCAACGCCTGACCCCGCCACCCATGCAGTTCAATCCATGGCATGGGAGAGCAAACGCATAGATGTGTTGGCTACAGATTTTAGGGTGGCCATTCATGCATCGAACATTTTCCTCTCCTCTGCCGACATGGACCCTGAGGTCCACTCCATGACTTCCTTGACCAGATCTCTCTGGAGTCGAATAACGTGCACCATGTAGTTCAGCGCCCTCACACAGAAGGTCGCTAAAGCATAAACTTGCTTTCCAAAATGATCCAATGTTCTCGACTCTCAGTCATACGGATGGACTGTTGAACTCTCCAGGGTGAGTTCCTTCTTGTTGCCGCCACCACCAGCATAACATCTACAGGGGACCCCTTGTGCCAGTGTAATTTGTCTGCGGGAGGGCTTAAGACCTTGTCCGGGCACTTTTGTATTGGCTCTATGGTGTCTGGCTCCTTCCATGCCCTAGATGTTATCAAATCCACAAGTGGATCAGCAGGAGGAGACACCCAAGAGGTAGGTGGGCCTGAGCCGAATGCCTCCAGAAACACTGACTCGTTAGAGGTTGGTTTTGGGGCAGATCACCCCCTCTTTGGCAGGGGTGCTGTTGGAGAACCTTCCCCTTCATCCAGGTCTGTGTCTTCTGTGAGGGACTCTGGGGGAAGAGTCCAAGTGCCTCCTTTTACACGTATGTTTGTGGGGGTGGGCTCCTCAGGTGCGACTATCTGGGGAGGTCTCACAAGCGGGTTGTTCCAAGGCTGGAACGTCCTGGGGCACTAGGGCTACAGGCTGTCCCTGAGACGGCAAGATGGTTAGACCTGCACTCAAGGCCAGGGGAGTCTGGACGGACTCTGAAGATGAAATAGTCAGAGGCCTCGACCCTGTCAGAACCCTCTCCACCATATGGAATGCCGAGGGGGAACGGACCTCATGGGCTGAACTAGCGGAAACTGCTCCCCCCTGATCCAACCAGGTTGTAGGAGTCGAGCCTCTAGGAGTCGAGACGCCGAGGGGAATGCTTCTCTTCGACAAACTCGAGGCAGAAAGCACTCCCTCGGATTCTACCCCGAGGCTACGGCTCCGAGAGCTCGGATCTGATCTAGTCAGATCCGACAAACTCAAGACACTGGCATGTATCCAGGTACAGGGTACCATCGGTGCCGACCCCTCGACTCCATCCGTGCTCGGATCCAACAGCTCTGAAACCGCGGGTTGGATCTGAGAAGGAGTGATAGGTCTAAATACTAGCTGGAAGGTGCCCGCTCCAGTGGGAGAAGGCCCTGGCAAGACCTCCATCTGGATCTGAGTGTGGATAAATCTCAGCATCATCTTGTTCATCTCTGCTTCAGATAGACTCCATGTAGAGTGAGAGGATGCCACCGAAGTGGGCCAGGAGAGCCGGTGGGGAGAAGGCCTAGAGGGTGACCAGCTAACTAGAACCTTGGGGACCTGAGCAGAGGTGTAAAAGGTCTGAAAACAGGCTTAACCTTTGGTGGGGGGGGGCTGGCCTCCGACAAAGGGTCAGAGGAGCGCTTGCAAGGCCGGTCCTTCTTGACCTTATCCTCTTCCCCGGGTCTCTTGGTAGGAGGGTGAGTCCCAGAGGCTGAGGAAGGGGAAGATGAAGCAGCAGCCGCTGGTTTCTTAGTTGGGGAAGGAGGATGTCCATCCCAGCAGTGGAGGGCAACAGGCCCTTGACGATCAGTTTGTCCCATCTGTCCTTAAGTGCTCTGGAGTTAAACCCAGTGCAAATAGCACAGGGGGATTGGAGGTGAGTCACCCCCAAACAAACCATGCACAGAGTGTGGCCATCCACCTGGGAAAGCTTATGGCCACACTCTGTGCACTTTTTGAAACCAGGCTTCGGGGCATCCGCCATGCCTCAGCCGGCCCAAAAGAAACACACACACGCTACTACGAGGAAAGAAAAAGGGGGGGGGGGTAAAAAAGCCTACAAGAAAACAAGCTAAGAAGAACCCCGAGAAGGTATAGAAAGGTTAGGAGTGAAACAGGTAGAAAAGTCCAAAAAAAGTCAAAGTTTACTTTTTAAACCACAACATTACCACAATGGAGCTTGGACCATGCTGCTTCCTCTCAGGTGGCAAACGAGATCTGGGGGGGAGAAGGGAGATAGTGGCATTACGGATAAGGGGAGGAGCATAGAGCTCAGAGCTGTAGCTGGAAAATGCGGCCGAGTCGGATCTGATATGGTTCTGAGGACCCACACGTTGAAGAGCAAATGAAGTAAACTACTTCAGATCATATAATTAACAAAATTGACTGACAAAGAAATATTACATAGTGGCATAAGTCATAGCACAATGCAGAAATACATCGATCATTGCAGGAGTTAAAAGTCTAACAGGGCTTGTGCCAAAGTTTAAACACATATGGAGAGGATGTTCTGAAAGTATTGGGAGGGATTAAAAAATTATCCAGGAGAGCTACAGGGGCAGAGCCAGGTGGATTTGAGATACTCTTTTGTTTTTGTTTTAAAAGAAGAATAGTTTGGAGAGTTTTTATCTGTTGAGGGAGATCATTCCAGGTCTTGGCTATTTTATTAGAATAGAGGGAGTCACCATGGTAGTTGTGAGACTAGGTAATTTTTAGCAGTAGCCTGTCTGAAGATCTAAGGGACTTGGTATTGACATGTGGTTGGACCAGGGTGAAAAGTGCAGGGCAGTGACTGGGGTTGCGAATGATTTGGTGTGAAAGTCAGTTGGTTTAATGTTAACAGGCTGGGGAGCTCAAGCCAGTTCAGTTGTTGGAGAGCAGAACAATAATGAGAATTATGGGGATGGTTGCTGGCAAACTTTGCTATTTTTTTATAGCAGGATTCTCGGTTATTAAGGTTGGCCTTGTGCAAGTTTGTAAAGATGTGTGAGCAGTAGAGAAGGGTAGATAGAAGTTGAGATCTAGCAGTGGCTATTCTGGCTTGGTGTGTTAGGAAAGGTCTCGCTCGGTAGAGAGATCAGAGTTTGGCATGGACTTTTTTGATTGCTAGCGAAATGTGTATGTCAAATTTCAGCCTGTCATCTATTGTTACACTAGGAGTTTGGTGTGATTTGTAGGCTCAATTTTGGTTCCATTGACGGAGTGAATAAAGAGTGGTGGAGAGTGGTGTTTGGTGGGTTTGTTTGTGAAAATCTTTAGCGTGGTCTTATTAGGATTTAGAATGAGCTGGTGGAGAGTCTTATCTTGAAGTTCTTGGTAGGAAGGGGCAGAGCAGATGAGGGATGTATCGTCTGCATATTGCATGATTGTAGCAAGTTGGGTTGCTGAATTTAGACTGTTGGTAAAAAGAATAAAGAGAAGGGGGTCCGAGTATGGACCCTTGGGGTACTCCAGTGGATACTGGCAGTAGAGAAGAGAGATTGTTCTGTGTGTATGTGGCCTGTTTACGGTTAGATAGGTAGCTATGAAACCATGTAAGTGGTGATGAGCTGAGACTGTAAGTTGCAAGTTTGTTTAGAAGAAGTTGGTGGGAGACGGTGGCAAACACTTTTGACATGTCAAGGAAAATTGCTGAGATTAGAAGACCATTGTTCTTAAGGTGGTGAATAGTGTCAGTAAATGATATTAAGGCTGTGTTAGTACTATGTTTAGGTCTAAAGCTATGCTGGGAGTGGGATAGTAGGTTGTTCATGGTAAGGTGATTTTGGAGTTGTTGGTGAACATATTTCTCTAGGATTCTAGCTGTGGGTGGGAGGGTAGCAATGGGTCTGTAATTAGAAATATCTCTAGAGGGGCTGCCCTTGTGGAGGGGAATGATGTGTGAGTTTTCCAGAAGTGAGGTACATATTGTTCAGTGATAGAATGATTGATTAGGATAAAGACAGGGTAGGCAATAGAGCTATTTTTAAGAATTCACTGGGGAGTTGGTCGGCAGCAAGGCAGCAGGGTTTGAGTTTGCTGAGGAGCTTTTTCATTTATGAAGTTTGGACAGGTTTAAAGGAGAAAGAGTTAGTGGTGCTAATGGAAGGGGAGGGGACTGTGAGAGGTAGGTTTTGATGGTTATGTAGGAGGGAGGTGATAGAGTTCATAAAATGAGAGCTGAATTGAGATGCTAAGGATTCAGAGGTATTGGATGTGGAAGGGGAGGGGGTAGAGGTTTTATCAGGGTTCAGGAGGTAGTTTATGGCTTGCTAGAGTTTGTGTGGGTTATGTATTAACTTTTGTTGATAGGTTTGGAAGTAGTATTTTTTGTCATTATTTATACATTTCTTTGTTTTGTTTATTAATTGCTGATACGAGATGAGATTGTCTTTGTTCTTGGTGGATTGGTATAGGGGCCTTTGCTCTGTCCGTTTGTTTAATAGGAAGTTTAGTGTTATTAGAAAGCCAAGGAAACTGTTTGGATTTGGTACATATTTTTCTTGTGGGGGCCAGACTATTTAGTATGTCAAGAAATCTGTTATTACAGAATTCTTTTGCAAGGTCCAATTTTAGGCTTTTTAACGGTGACCAATCTGAATGCTGTAGCAAGAGACTGAAAGTATAGGGAGAGAAGTGTTTCTTACTGTGGGTGGATTTGTAGGGAGTAAATGATTGGGTGTGAATTCTTTTTCTAAGTAGAAAAGTAGGGGTATGATCACTAAGGCTGACTGGAAGGCAGCTGGCTTGGAAACTAAGGTTTAGTTAACATCCAATCAAGTAAAGACTCTTTTTGAGAGTGTTTGTTGGGACGAGTCGGACAGTTAATAATTTGAGTATAGTTGCAAAGATTGATAAAGCTAGTGGGACAGTTAGAGAAGCAGGAGATCCAATCCAGATTAAAGTCACCTAAAATGATAGTTTCTTCACTGAAAGTGGAGGCAGACCAAGAGAGAGAAGTTCAATGTTGGGAAGATTGTTTCCTGGGGGCAGGTAAATGGCTATGATAATCATGGTTTTGGGAGGATTAATTTGTAGCATGTGATGAGTAATTCTGCACTGGGGATGGCTGGTGGAATAGCATTTAGTTTTTCCACTTTTAGGGAGTCTTTGAACATAACAGCTACACCAACACCTCTTTTGCTTTGTCTATCTTGTCTTATTATAACTGTTTTCTGAGTAATTTCAGTGTCTTCGATATGTAGTTTTAACCAGGTTTAAGTTAAAATAGCTAAGTCAGTAGAATAGGTGGTCAAGATAGCATGAAATTCTGTAATTTTATTTAAAAGGCTTCTGACACTGAAGTTGGTAATAAGTAGATCAGATTTGGAAGTGACTGGTAGGGAGGTATGTATATTCGTCCCCAAAGGTATTGTGGTTTGTAGTATTAAGATCAGGGTTGGGGAGATGTTGCTGAACTTTAGGTAAGTCATAGCTTGAGCATGGGGTGGGATGGAGCTTGCAATTTAATATATGTTAGGGAGTGCAGCAGTAGGTTTGTTAGTTTAGTTTGTATGAGATGGAACCTGAGAGTGGGCACTGAAGGGTATGAGGAATTTATATGTTTGAGATGGTAAAGAAAATAGCTGGATAAAGAGTATAGTTGTGGGCTGATGTGACTATATGGTTTGGTTGAAGGTTAAGTGGAGGTGTATATTTGTGTAGGGGACTGATAGTGCTTGATGCTATAATTGTGGAGGTCAGTGGCGTCACACACTAGGAAGACTAGGCATAACAGAATGGAGCAGTAGAAAATAGAGTGGTAATGGAGCATAGTTGGAGGAGGTTTCTGCGAAATATGGGTAAGTGGAGTTGTGTGGGTTAAGGGAGGCAAGCTGTGGGAGGAATGTTGAGTCATTAGGATCAGAAGAGGATTGGTGGAGCAGTGAAGGGTAGGGCTAGTGAGGTGGGTGGAGTGATGAGAAAATAAGTACTCATTCCTAATTTTATTTTTTATTATCCTTGTTTAGACAGCCAAATCTATACCATAATGCACAGAATGTGAGAACTGTGGAGCAAATCTGTACTGACACCTGTTTGCTGCCTGCTGAGGGGAACACTTGTGTATGTGCAGTGGACAGTCTACAACAGGTAGGGATGGAAGTCCTGAGCTGACATCCATCATTCGTTTTTGTTTGCCAAAGCCATTACACCAGTGTTTTGAAGAGAGGTGGGAAAAGCCTCAAAGCTGACTGGTATGTTGTGTGGGTATAGGTAGCTGTGTGTTTGTGGGGAGTGGTGGTGTGTCTTTGTAAGTGTGGGGTGAATGTTAAGCTTTGTGAAATGTAGAGATTAAGAATAAAATTGTGCTCATTGTGATCCACAGTAATTTCATTATTGCTTGATTAAGACATATATAGGTTCATAGGTGTGCACTAGGCTAATAGCCCTGGGGCCTTTACAAGCCTAGCCAAAGGATTACCCTGGCATAGTGCCACCCGGCCTTAGTTCCCAGTGTCTCTGTAGAGTAGAGCCACTGGTGTTATCCCCAGGGTAAATTTTCTGTTTCCCATCCACTCATCAAGATTTCTCTTGAAGAGGGTCAGCAAGGTGCTCTGTTTGACATGTATGGGAAGTCTGTTCCATAGCATGGGCAGTCTTTAGGTTATGAACCTGTCTCTCCAGCAGTCTCTCCAGCATGTTCTCTTAATTGTGGTAATGAGGTTGAGGTCTCCGGAATGTGTGGTGTGGAGGGATTAGGATTTCTTTAGATGTAGCATTTCTAACAGAGCTGGGTCAGACATGGCTTTGTAAGTCAAGCAGAGATTGCCTCTAAGTAGGCGATATGAGACAGAGAATAGTTGGAGTTTTTTGAGTCTGTCCATATAGGACAAGTGTTTAAGGCCTAGGATCCTCTTTGTGAGGTACTTTTCCAACCTCTCCAGTTGTTGCTGGTGTCTAGTGAGGTACATGCCAAATGGGGCATTGTACTCGATGACTGGCCTACTGAGGGAAGAGTAGAGGGAGACAATAAACTCTTTCTTCCTGGATGCAAAACCCTTAATAATGAGATGTGCCACACAGAAGGAGTTTCTGACCACAGTGGCAATGTGGTGATAAAAAGAGAGGTTGCTGTCAACCTGTGTTCCCAGATCTCTCATAACGCCTTCTGTGTTCAGTGGACTACCATCAATGTGGTAATTCATGGGAACTGGCTTTTTCCCAAAGGGGATGACAACACAGTTTTTGGCATTGTGCTTAAGACCATGGTTCTGACACCAGTCATTGGTCACAGTGAAGCCATTCTGTAGGATGTCAACATCACTTGGGGAGTTAATAGTTCCCAACTTGCAATTGTCCGTGAACTTTGTCAGCCAGAGTCCCTTCATGTTGGCCCAGACTTCAGAGAATTAGATACCAAACAGGAGAGGACCCAGGACCGAACCCAGTGGGATTACACTTGTGACTAATCAGCAGCCTGACTTGGAGTCAGCTACTTTCACACTGTGGGTTCTGTGAGCCAGTTTGCAACCCAACAGGGGTTGATGCCAAGCTTAGTGAGTTTTTCTATGATTCCTGAGTGGAGAATAGTATCAAAAGCCTTGGCGAGATCAAGGTAGGCTGTATGAACCACCTTGCCTTCATCCACAGCTCTAGTGACTGATTCAAAGAAGTCGACCAAGTTGAGCAGGCATGATCTACCCTTCACAAAACCAAACTGTGTAGGATCCAGAGTTTGGAGATTCCCTATATCCTTGTTTATTAGGTCCATGATGATGCGTTCCATAGCTTCACATATCAGACTAGTTAGGCTAATGGGGTGATAGTTCCCAGGGTCTGTAGTCGCTCCTCCTTTGTGGAGAGGGATAACTGTAGCAGTGTGCCATTTGGCAGGGCAAAGCTTGAGTTAAGGCTATGACTGAACAGAGCACACAGGTGAGGTGCCAGTTCACTCTGTAGTTCATGTAGAACACAACCAGGGATATTGTCAGGTCTCATAGAAGCTGTATTCATGGCCTTGGACAGTGCTGTTTTAACCTGTACAGCAGTAATACTGGGTACCTGGCAATTTACTGGTATTGTGATTGGTCCTTTGGGGGGGGGGTAAAGCTGGCACTGAATCTGCCGGCCAGTACACTGGCACTATCTGTTGGCTCAGTATAGGAGGTACCATTGTGCAGTAGCTCAGAGCAAATCTGGGTATTGCCGTGGAGATTCTTTACATAACTAAAGAAGACCTTGTAGTTGTCCTTGCTATCTGCTGCAATTCTGTTTTCAAACCTAGCTTAAGCACTGCACTGTGCTGTGCTTGTCAGTATGTTGTTTGAGTGGCCTGTTTGGAGTATGGTATCACTACTACAGCTGCTAGTATTGTTTCAATACATGTGTGTCATGAAGTATGTACATGTCTGTCTGATTTGGGGTAGCTACAATGGAGAACAGAGGAGCAGGAGTGTTGGATCACTTATCAGCGTGTCCACAAGTGTCAGTAATTTTGGCTTATACTTTTGCTCTGAAATACTACAATCCATAAAGCTTTTTGATAAAGTTGTTAGATTCGCATGAACAAATAATGACATTCACTGCAATTAAAGACTATGTTTTTTTTCTACAGAAAATGAATGCTAATTCATGCAGTCTTATTTTGTCAGCGTACTAAATCAGCAGTACTGCTGTTTTTACATGTATCTGATTTGCAAGTTTTCTACAGAAGTCTGTTGATGAGAGGATGAGAGACCTGCTACAAGTATACAACTAAAACAAACTACATAAAGCTACAGTAACAGAAATTACTGGGTCACATGCATTAGAGGCTTGGGAGGTCATTGTTAAGAAGAAACCGAGAACTGCTTCATTGTTATGTAAAGCTTGGCATGAAAGATGAAATACCATAGTTCAGTTTATGCTATAACAACATAACCCTGCAAAGATAACCACATGAGCAGCTAGAATGCAATTCAAATACAATATTTTACTGTACACATTTTAAGAAATGGACAGATTGGCCTAAACTCTGGATTGATGTGTGTGCTTTTTTAGAAATAATTCCTGGGAAATGCTATTCAGACGTGAAGAGACATAGAACGGAACAGTTTTAGTGGCACACCAGGTTGTGATTTGCTTAATGTGGATTCAGGCACCTAGGCGGTGCGACATCCACCTGTGAGACAGCTGGATGTGGACACATGGCAGGATGACAAATTAGCTGCAGTGACAAATGACTCTGGACAATTCCCTGTCAGAATTGAGGAAACCCCTACACCCTAACCACAGGTGGAACATACAAACCCCCACATTGATACACTGTGCACCCCCTTAGAAGCCACCATGTGCAACTGTCAGTGGAACATGTGGCTGGCATAGCATGCCATGTGGGCATGAAAGTGGTGCCATGGAACCTGTGTGCTGTGGGAAAAGCCTTTATTAACTGAATATGCAATGTGATGTGTGTAATGCTTGGTGCGTACTAAACTCAAACAGTATCACAACTTGTAGAAATGTGCCACAGCATGGAGGAAATCCTGCACATCACTGTAGTCACACTTATGTTGTAAGATGTGCTTTAGGCGACGCTCCCTTACTACAATAGCCTTCCTATGCGGTGTTACAGGCATCCTCCTCAGAAGAGATTCACGTCGGGTATCAGTCAGGTTCTGCTCCTGCTGCAGAACACACAGAAGGTCGGCTAGCTGTACAGTAGGGCGTCCCAGTAATACCTTCAGCCGACGATGCCACGCCTCCACCTGGTTGTTAGTCTGTGGGAAGTCCATTTCTGAGACATCAGACACATTCCAAAACCGCAAAGGGTATGACGATGGCATTCGTGTCTATGCTGAACAGCGGGATGCATACTTGCGTGGTCGGCCTCGTACATAATGATAGTCTAGAAAAACACCAATTGGCTGAGCACATTCCAGTAAGGAAGCCACAATGTCCAGAAATGCAGGGACAACATCATCCAATGGTAGAAATGCCAACGCTATTAGCTTGTGGATGGCAATTGAGAATGCAGTGTCCGTGCCATAGAGGGCGACAAGGTGATGATGCTGGATCTGAAGCCAGATGATCTGTGCAAAATGGAATAGGCATCCCTTCAGAATACTCCTAGGGAATGCCTTCTGGCTAACACGTATTGCTGCCTTCTCAAAATTGGTCATAATATACTGTGGAGACAAAGTGCATCCCTGATCAGCAGCCATACCCTTCAGTACTTCCCACAAAGCGGTGTATGCAGACTCCGACTTCCGTGTCATGAGACAGTACACCAGGGGTACAATCCTTGTTGAGGTGGGGGTGCCAATACATCCATGTAATGTATATAGCTGGCGACATATATCAGCCCGTGTGGGGAAGGTGTCATCTCCAAGAATGATGTCAGACTTGCACAAATCTGTCACATTCTGTGTAGTAGTATGTAGAACCAAGGAATCTGTCCCATCCATATCCGACCTTCTACGGAGGATGAAGCTGCCACTACGGAGTGGATACTGGCTGACATCAATATCCGCAAGTGTTGCTGGAGGTGTAGCCATGGATGCCCGTGCCCGCTGCCATACCCTGGTTATGCTTCTCCGAAGTGTTGCACGACAAGGCATCTCCTGTAGTACATTGTCATCTGCTGTGCCTAGGACAATCTGCATTACCAAGCTTGGCAATTCATTACCGGTTACCACCCTCTGCCGCAGTTCTTCTCGCAGTGTAGCCACATGGGCCATTGTTGCATCTGGGCCATGCTGGTGTGGCAGTGATTTCAGCAGTTCTTCCCCCTCTTCCTGGCGTACAGTGATGGCACGTCCTCTGCACGCCTTTACTCTCCGCTCGATACATGCCCAGTACCGTTTCGGTGGTGCTTCACGTTCCAAATGGTAGAGGTACCCCTCAACCACCAGCATTGGTTTACCACATTGGCTGGGCACTGTGGTGTATCTGTTGCCAAGCAGACCGGGGCTATACAGATACATAGATTCCAGCATGGTAGCAGCACTTGTTGATGGCCTCTCAGTACCCATTTCAGCCAGGCTAGCTGGAAATGGGATATACAACCAGCCTTGGAGCAGGTCCCTTCGAGACTGTGGGTTACTCGCTGTACAATACCTTGTCTTGTACCGTGTGTCGTAGCACTGTCTGTCACAGTGGCCCTGTACAGCTGTGTGCACTCCACCCGTCTCTCACTGCCTCTCCGCTATAGTGTCACTGTTTGCAGTTAACACAACCCTGGTGTTGCCATATGCTTGTACTCTGGTAGGTGTCTACAAAGCCTAGTTGCAGCACAGATTCTCACTGTACTGTACCAGCCCCCTTTAACTCCCAGTTGTTGCTGCTGGCCAATCAGGGTGTTGGGCTCAGTCTCAGTTTTAGTGGCAGAAGTTACATAGGGAGGTACCTGTGTGTTGCACCCTTGTCTGCCTACATGGGACTGCGTACTTGTGTACACCCCCATTACAGGGACAAATGGATGGGTTTGGTTACACTTGCAGGACATACACTACCATGGTGTGGGTGGCGGGTTAATGCTACTGTATGTCCTGCTACTGGGTTAGCAGTCCATGCTTGACCAGGTTGGCATGTTCCCACCTAACACTGCACCCAGGGGCTCTACCAGGACAGGTACTGTTTGTTGCAGGCATGCCTCTCATGTGAGTTGGTCCTATGCTAAAGCCCTCCTGCTGTGACATGATTCCTCCAAGTGCACAGACTGGTGTTTCATTAGGCTGTACTGTGTGTGGGGTATTGAGTCTGCAACTAAAGTGTATATCCCTTTAAGGTCTTAGCCTGACACATGACTTAGTGTTGTATGCACCAGTTCTCAGGGTTAGCTGTGCTGTGCTGTGTTGTATGTTTCGTAATGTGGATTTTACTTCCTGTGTCTTTGGGACCGTTTGCTGTGTTTGTGTTCAACAGGGGCTGTGAAGGTAAGTGATACTGTTGAGTATGTGTTTGCTTCACTTGTGTAGCACTACCGATGTGCCGTTTGTCTTTTCGATCAGTTTCCCGTTGCCGGCTTTGTACACTGTCACTTGACAGCCTGCGTTTACACTTTAGAGGCCGTCTGCGTTTGTCAGTTTTCCTAATGCCGTAGGTTACCACAGCGGGTCTTTCGTTCGGCAGCACCGCTCTACGGTCTAGCGGTGCTGCGGCCTTCTAGTTTTGGCGATGTAGCTCGCGGGCATTTGTCTCATGATCTACACGCCGGAACCCGTTTAATGTCTACTGTCATGCAATGTTGACTAATTAGCCAAGGTAGAAATGTGAAATTCTAGCCCACTGAAGGAGGGAGATGGAAGGAGCAACTTGGCCAGGAATTGAAACTTGCAAAACTGCTCCTTATAAAAATTATTTTTTTATCTCAGTAATTTGTTGACCCTTTTGTAAGCTTCTTTCAGAGAATGTGTAGTACATCAGTGGGAACAACAATTGTAAAACTCAATGCAGACCAGTCAATGACACATGAGCCCCAGACTCTCAAACTTGGTAGTTTTTTTCAGGTGTTCCACTCTAAGTGAATGGAAGTCTAGTCTGACAACAAGTGGTAGGGGTACTTATTTTCACAATCTGTGCTTTATGGGACTATTGTCCTTCTTAAAATTCTAAGTTGCTGCTATTGTCTAATTAAACAATAATCCATGACTGGGTATGGGTATACCAGGATTTACCCACAGATGATGGTGTTTGATCGCGAGGGTGAAGTTGATCGTACTATTGGTAACCATACTTCTCAACTATTTATAGTTTTGCAGAACGTCCCTGTTTTTTCTGATGTTTAATACTGCATCTCTCTTAAAACATCTTTTGGATAGCATTAAGAAGCATATTCCAATAGAAAACTGGCTGCTTAAGAAGGCTTATGTGGTTGGATTTCATTCTATTGGGATATGCTTACTTTACCAACAGGCACGCTGACTAAGT
This sequence comes from Protopterus annectens, assembly GCF_019279795.1. Classification (NCBI taxonomy): domain Eukaryota; kingdom Metazoa; phylum Chordata; order Ceratodontiformes; family Protopteridae; genus Protopterus; species Protopterus annectens. The sequence goes on along the minus strand of NC_056725.1, from coordinate 352,249,650 downwards.
GTCCATTTATTGTGTATACTTTGGAATATTAATGACCTTTTACTGTATAATTTGCTATACACCAACCTGGCTCAATGAGGTATGGAGCTATCAAGGTACATGATTTAATTTGTCAGGGTGTTCATCTCCTTGATGCAATCTTATGCGGACTCAATGTGCATAAGGTGAAGAATAATTTCTGCTGTAATATCTTTCTACAAACTTCCAGTGAAAGTACTGAGTTCTTAATTTTTCTGTCTCTGGCAAATTGCTTTTTTTTTCAGAGAAATCCCAATTTTGTTAGAGATCTTATCTTAAACAACATTTAAATTATAAAAACAGACAGCAGAGGCAACCACGGGTTCCAAAAGATGCCAGTATCCACTATTTATGAAACAAAAGATATATTTATTGTGCACATTGGTTAGTGCTTTCACAATTCGCTTCTTCAGACCATAAACCCACAAAGAATCACATAGCCTACCTATAAAATATGAAATATCCAATCACTGCACTCAATCTGTTCCACACCTGAAGTCAACGCCTCATTGGTCCGATTCAACCATAAGCTAATTACCCTAGATATCCACATCCTGCCCCCACCCTCCATTAAGGAAGCCATGGTAAAAGATTTCTCCAAAGCCAACTTCATGCATCTTAAGACAGAAGTGGTGAACTTCATGACAGCCATGCAGATGGACAATACAGTTACGACTACTGAATCCTACACAATTGCACTTTATAAGCACTTGCACGAGTGAATGGATTGTGCCAGAACCAAGATGCTATCCTCCAAAAAAAAGGAAGCCAATCTGGTGGTCCCTTGCCATAAACAAACTGTACAACAGAAGGAAGAAACTGCTGCAAAAGAGAGTAAAATCCCATGAGTGGAGGAGCTCCCTGGTCAGCCTCAGTAAGAAGCTGAGATCCCTGATAAAATCCTCCAAAGCTAGTTATGAAAACAAAATCGTCACTGATTCTAAAGACAACCACAAAGCATTCTTAGCTATGTCAAGAATCTCAATGGCAACACTCAGATCTGCTCTGAGTTACAGCACAATGGCACTAAATATACAGACCCAACTGATATTGCCAACATCCTGGCGGATAGGTTCAGTGCTAACTTTACCCCCCTCTCACCCCCTAAAGAGCCCATCTCCATACCGGAAGAATGCAAAGTTCCTGTAATCACGGCTGCACAGGTAAAAACCACACACTCCAAAGCCAAGAACACAGCATCCATGGGACCAGACAACATCCCAGGCTGCGTTCTACATGAACTACAGAACGAACTGGCACCCTACCCAAGTACCATGTTCAATCATAAGCTCACCTCAGGCTTTGTGCCTGCTGAATGGCGCACAGTGACGGTTATCCCACTCCACAAGGGGGGAGCCACCACAGACCCCAGGAACTACCGCCCCATTAGCCTGATGAGCCTGGTCTGTAAGGCCATGGAACGTATCATCATGGAACTTGTAAACAAATACATTGGTAATCTTCAAACTCTGGACCCCACCCAGTTCAGGTTTGTAAAAGGCAGATCATGTCTCCTAAACCTGATAGACTTCTTTGAAGCAGTCACCAAAGCCGTAGACAAGGGTAAGATGGTTCACACAGCCTATCTAGATCTTGTCAAGGCTTTCGATACCATCCCCCACTCAGGAATTATAAATAAACTCACTAAACTAGGTATAAATCCCTATGTCACACGATGGGTTGCCAATTGGCTCATGGACAGAACCCACACTGTGAAAGTAGCAGACTCCAAATCCAACTTCAGACCAGTGACAAGTGGAGTACCACAGGGTTCAGTCCTGGGACCTCAACTGTTTGGTAACTACTTCTATGAAGTACAGGCTAACACAGAAGGTCTTTGGCTAACGAAGTTCACAGATGACTGCAAACTAGAAGCCATAATTGAAACTTCTAACGATGTGGACATCCTACAAAAGGGCCTCACTGAGACAGATGCCTGGTGTCAAAGCCATGGCCTGAAGCTCAATGCCAAAAAGTGCATTGTCATCCTCTTTGGTAAAAACTCTGTACCCATGAACCACAACATAGGCGGTAGTATACTTAACACCGAAAGTGTGATAAGAGACCTTGGGACACAGGTGGACAGTAGTCTCTCCTTTGATAATCACATTGTCACAGTAGTCAGGAAATCTTTCTACGTGGCACACCTCATCACAAAAGGTTTCTCATCCAGAAAAAAAAGAGGTCATTGTTCCCCTCTACTCATTACTCATTAAACCCATTATAGAGTACAACGCCCCTTTTGGTATGCACCTCACAAGACATCTACAACAACTGGAAAGGCCGCAGAAATACCTCACAAAGAGGTTTACCGGCCTCAAACAGATGCCCTACGCAGACCATCTAAAAAAACTCCAGCTTTACTCCGTTGCATATCGCCTACTCAGAGGTAATCTCTGCCTAACATACAAAGCTATGTCAAACCCATAGCTGTTGGATATGCTCCACTTAAAGAAATCCCAATCCCTCCGAGCTACACGTTCTAGGGACCTAAACCTTGTCACTACAATAAACAGAATATGCCGGCGGGATAGATTCCTGTCCCAGAGACTTCCCATACTCTGGAATAAACTACCTATCTATATCAAACAAAGCTCCTCATTAGCACTCTTCAAGAAAAATCTTGATGACTGGATGGGAAATAGGAAATTCACCCCTGGGATCACTTCTGTGGCTCTGCTCGATAGTGGCACAGGAAAATAATTTTCTTGGGTGGCAAAAGCCAGGGTACCTTTTTGGCTGGGCTTGTATAGGCTCCAGGGCACATAACCTAGAACCTACCTATGAGTTAATCATACACTCACTCCTTAAAGCCACAGTGATAAAGACAATGCCTTAATGCATTAAATATATAACATAAAAAACACAACTGTATAAAAAAAAATCATAATGCATTTCATGTAAATGTGCTTCTACCAAACATTGATCAAATATAAAATCCTGGCAATACCAAAAGGTACCAATAAAAACACATTAAATTGGGAATTCATAGTAAATAAGCAAAAAAATATATGTATATACATTCCTATCTGGTTACCACCCTTCTTGACTTCTAGATGTCTCTCAGAGAAGTCCTCTCGTTGAGACCTCTACCTCTATCTGCTCTCAGCCTCAAAATCCAACGTTTCTTTTCTCTCAGTGCCATTTATAATGTCTCCCCTCACGTGCAGTAGGTAGTGTAACATCAATGACCATGAATCTAAAGTGATGTTCAACCCAATAGCCATAACATGCTTCGCTAATACATTAGTGTTTAATTTCACTCTAATGGCATACTCATGTTCCCTTATCCTGTTTTTAAAAAATGTATTTGTTTTGCCAACATTAAATGATCCACATGAATTGCAGATAGCTAAATATACCACATGCGATGTAACACAGATGGCATAAACAGGGAACCTAAACTCTTTCCCGGTGTCCGGATGAGAGAATATGCCACTAGAGTCTATACAATCACAATAGTTGCACTGTCCCCAGGGGAACGTGCCCCTCACTTGTTCATCACATATAGAATTCCTTTCTTTAGGATGACACAGCATCCTCTTCAGGTTAGGTTTATTCTTGAACCTGAATTTGGGTCTATCTCCTACTATTTCATGGATATCTGGATCTGTGGTAAGAATACCCCAATGTTTGTTGATGGCCTCAAATACCAAGCCATTGCCTGTGGTAAAATACATTCGTACCTTAACCACTGCGGATGAAACTGCACCAGATCTAACTACTGATTGCTCTTTCAAATGTGAAAAGTATGGGTTGGCTCTACCTTGTCTCAACTCATGGATCATACACAACCTTTCATTAACCTCCACATCACCATACCCCCGTTTCATCAACCTTTCTTGCAACGTGGTAAGCTCATTGAGGTAGCCCGTGTATCTGATATAATGAGGCGTGAAGCTCACATTCCCTGTCCTCTAATGATGTTCCTGAAGGTATAATGGGGATGCATACTCCTTCTATGGAGTAATGTGTCCCTATGGCACTCCTTCCTGAAAACACCTGTACTAATGAGACCATCATCCAATCTCTCAACATAAATGTCAGGATATTCCACCTTGCTTAAGGAATACGTCATGATATTCATTTCAGAAATAAAAACTTGCGAACTCTCTGCGTCACCTACCCACAAAAGGAGGATGTCGTCCACAAAACAACAATAAAAGGGAATACACTGTTGAAACTCATCCTTGACAAAAAGTTTCTCTTCCTCCCATTGTGCTATAAACATGTTGGCGTAGCTACTGGCACAAGAACTGCCACAAATTAGCAGTTTAAGTCAGTGGAACATACCCATTCACTTACACTGCTACACTTAATGAGCCTCACTTCTCTAATCAAGTACAGCAGCCAAAGAAACAAACTCTGACGTAATGATGCAAACCTGAATTTTGACAAAAGTGGACTCTTCTGAATGAGTATCACAGTTTGTGTATACATACACATACACAAAGTGAACTTAAATGTGTACTGCACAGCAACAAAGTGTGACAACCACACACTATTGTTACCTACTGAACATGACATCACAGTGAGTTTTACCAATGGGAGCTACACTTCTGCCTACAAGTGGGAGGATTGCTAGGCACTAGACACACGCAACTAAACAAGCGCAGTAAGGGCAACGTGTCTGCACAGGGTCAGATGGCGGCAGTATGACACTTCAATATGTAGGCAGTGAGAAGGTGCACACACTACAAACTGGTATTATGGACATGTAGTCCTATATATACAGACATACTGTTTCATGCCTCTGCACTTACTTATAAATCCCCACTCCTCACACAAAATAAATTAACATCCTAGTATTACATCAGTCTTCCTTTATTTAAGTCATACGGCTTCATTAATTTTACTGCTTAAAATACGACCCCACACCACTTGTTCTACATCAGAGTAATCTCTTCCTTCATAATTTGATTTTAGTTACAATACTTTGTACTAAATTCAGACAGACGTGTTTTGGATCATTATTATTTCGTCAGGTCAGCTTGTCTTCTGTTACCTTCATGTACCTGAGCTGATATACCAAGTACAGCAGAAAGTTGAAGGTCAGATGTGTTATTACTAGAAGAACTGGTCTGAGGTATATCAGCTTAACCTTGGTACACAAAACAGATCTGGGAAACAAAGAACACAGGAAAATAAGCAATCAGTTAAGATACAAAGTCCAGCAAAGATGCACTGGTTAAGAGGCAGTGGACAAAGTGTTCAAGACCAGTGTCATAGAAACTAACATACGATAAATGCAGCACAAACAAGGCCACTTTACTTAAACGTGCATCTCTCAAGGTGTTTACATCACTTTTTAGGCAAATCTGTACAGTTCTGAAATTGTGAACATATGAAATGCTGAAATAAACACTGATTCTACACAACATATTATTTTTTCTAATTAAGTTTGACTTGAAGTTGCACACATTAGTTATTTTATGCTTCACCAAGTATGTACTTTTGAAGCTGTGCATGTTATACATTTTTATGCTTCAATAGCTGCATCAGAGGTGGTAGTTATTTATTTTTTATGCTCGAATGAGCACATCTAAAGTTGTTTAGTTTCTGCACCTTACTGTGCCACTGCGACTTGTAAGATGTTTCTTTGTTTTCGTTTTAAATGAGCAGCCCTGATCACGTTACTTTTGTTTCTTATTCTTGGATGTGCACTTTGGAAATGACACCCTACTTATTTCTTCATGCTTGAACAAGCGCCTACAAAGACAGATTTTTGTTTTGTACTTCTTGTAGGGAAACTGTCTTGGGTGATGTAACCTTTCCATTTCATTTCTACCTCCTACAAAAGACAGGCCAGCACACACATTGTTACCCCACCATAATGTTCCATCACTGTACCATTTATTATGCTGAAAGCAGCATCTGCTTTACTCCGCTCATACCTGGACAAAGTCTTTCACTGATTATCTGCTACGCTTTTTACTGAAGACATTGACATTTCATTAACTCTAGTCTGTCTGAACAAACTTTCTCTTGCTGTACCCATGGGATTGATGAATGAAGTGCTGGCAGAACCACTACCTAGATACGAGGTTTTCCATCAATGTACATTCTTTTTAAGTAAAAAAAAAAATAAAATAAAAAACAATTAATAGAAGATGGATCCCCCTTTGCTTGCAAACTCCACAGGTACAGCTGACTGTCCGTGAGGTCATTTCAGGAGCGGGATGCAACTTGTAAAAAATCTAGTGAGATGGTCATAACTCACAACTGTTTAGACATAGATATGAACATACAAGATGATGGAAGAAGACACTATTGGTGCATACAATCAGCCCCCACATAGCTTACTGTTCCCTTCCCTCATCATTTTGAATCCATTCCAAACTCCCTCAAATTCTTTCAGCACAGATAAGTCCATTTTCCTGGTAGGCATTAGAACATCCTGTGACACGCACTGTAAAAACTGCTTCCTTAAATCAGACTTCCATATGTCTTTGCTTCTTAATCTTCGCTCATAGGTCTGTTGATAATATAGACTGTCAGTGTCAAATCCCTACTTCCTTCTTTCCTCTGCTTACATTCTCATTGCATTTAACCTTTCTGCATACTAATGTTCCCACCCTCAACTGCCTTAGAAGCCATCCTCTGCAAAATGTCCACCAGCCTGATGATCCTTTTGCTACTAACCTTCCAGAACTGTAAGCAGCATTTCCAGGAATGGATATAAACTATGACATTTGTCTCCATGGAAAGCATACTCTTCCTTTTATAAAACATGTAGCCTAACGGCTTTTGCCACAGGGGACTGTCAAAATTCCAAATACTTTAACAGTGATCCTCAGAACAGCAAAACTTTAAATCTGAACATGCAAAGTCTGAGGATGTGGCATCTCACAGCATTACTGCTTAGTCTGATGTATAGTGAACTTGGTGACATGGGTGGGGTGGAGGTACAGAAGGGCGATGCGCTCCTGCAAAAAAATGCTTAAAAAGTATAGCAGAGAGTTTTGGAATTCATTGTTTCTTCCTTTTTGCAAGAATCACAGTTTTTCAAAGAGCTGAACTTTGCAGAATATGCTCTTGCATTTTTGACAGGCACTCTATACAATAGCCTTCTTACATTGCATTTCATAACTGAGTATAAGGGGCTATGGGAAATTCTAGGTATCTTCCTGCTCAGGCATTTCTAGATCCAGTCTCCCTAACTGCTTTGCTTCTAGATTCCCCCTCCTCTCTCAAGAACTTGTTGTTGTTGTGTCTTTCGGCTTATCCCGGTTAGGGGTCGCCACAGCGGAACTCCGGTCCGCTAATGTCTGGTAGTGGATTTTTACGTGCCGAGTTACCAGCCATGACGCACAATCTTCAACGAAGGCACGCCCATTCATGTATGCCTCCACACAGAAGACGCTCTAGCTGAGAATCGAACGGGACAACGTCTTGCTGTGAGGCAACAACGCTACACAGCACCACTACCGCGGGTCTCAAGAGCTTGTACATCTTTATATTAAATCCTACCTGCCCTTTAGTCAACTTCCTTACTAGCATTACCATATGCTGTTGAAGGTTTGTTCTTATTCCTGACCACCACATGACATTTTGTTACACACACACCTCTGCAATGACTTCAAATATCTAGTAACCCACCAAATGCCATAGTTGCCCCCATGTTCTGTCCAGGGGATGACAGCTATGTGATGTTCTCCCTGGTGAGTCACACAGCAGGGTCAGATTGATTTTTTTTTTCTTGCCCTAGATATTTGACCCATCCCCCACAAGCACATATCTTCAGACTAGTCACAAGTGTGCAATTTCCTCCTTTATGCCACTGTACTGAGGTAAGACTGGCAACCCATTTCCCAACAGGTCCTCCAGGCAAATGCTGCTCAAGTGTAACTCGTTATGAGGAATATTCCACACTTTAAGTACTGTGTCACACTAAATGGTCTGTCACACATTCAGTGTCAAGAATTTGCTTAAAGGAGAACCGCACCCACAGACTCAAAAACATGTTTATTTCATCATGGTTTGGTGTTGCCTACATTTTAACACCAATCTGGGACTATGTACAGGTTTTTAAATATTTTTCTACATAACTTCTGAGTCTGACCACATGGGGGTCTGGCATTTTGAAGTAATTCTGATTGTTTAGTCTGCCTCTAGGTATTCCACAATGCAGTGTTTGTAAAAATATTACATCATGCAAACCTCTTTCTTCCTAAAGTTCCTGTCACTGCATTGATTTTACATGCATATACTGCTGCCTTTCATTCAGTTAGTTTTAAGTAACATTTCATAGGTTCATAGGTAGGTACTAGGCTATCGGCCCAAGGGCCTAAGTAAACCTAGCCAACAAGGTTCCCTGTTTTACGCCACCCAAGAAAGTTAATTTCCTTTGCCCCTGTCGAGCAGAGCCACAGAAGTGATCCCCGGGGTGTATTTCCTATTTCCCATCCACTCATCAAGACTTTTCTTGAAGAGTGCTAATGAGGAACTTTGCTTGACATAGATGGGTAGCTTGTTCCAGAATATAGGAAGTCTCTGGGACAGAAATCTATACCTCTAGCATGTCCTGTTTATTATGGTGACAAGGTTTAGGTCCCTAGAGCATGTAGCATGGAGGGATTAGGATTTCATTAGGTGTAGCATGTCCAACAGCTCTGGGTTTAGCATAGCTTTATATGTTAGGCAGAGATCTCCTCGGAGTAGGTGGTAGGAGTTTTTTGAGACAGTCAGTGTAGGGCATCTGTTTGAGGCCAGTAATCCTCTTTGTAAGGTACGTCTGTGGCCTTTCCAGCTGCTGCAGATGTCTTGTGAGGGACATTTCAAAAGGGGCATTGTACTCTTATGGGACTAATGAGTGATGAGTAGAGGGGAACAATGGCCTCTTTTTTCCTGGATGAGAACCCTTTTGTGATGAGGTGTGCCACATAGAAGGATTTCCTGACTACTGTGGAGATGTGATTATCAAAGGAGAGACTACTGTCCACCTGGGTCCCAAGGTCTCTTATCACACTTTCGGTGTTAAGTAGACTACCACCTATGTGGTAGCTCATGGGTACAGAGTTTTTACCAAAGGGGATGATGATGCACTTTTTGGCATTGAGCTTGAGGCCATGCCTCTGACACCAGGCATCTGTCTCAGTGAGGCCTTTCTGTAGGATGTCCACATCATTTGGGGACTCTATTATGACTCCTAGATTGCAGTCAACTGCGAACTTCATTAGCCAGAGGCCTTCTGTGTTAGCCTGTACTTAAGTAGATACCAAACAGGAGAAGTCCCAAGACTGAACCCTGTGGTACTCCACTTGTCACTGGTTTGAAGTCAGATTTGGAGTCTGCAACTTTTACAGTGAGGGTTCTGTCAGTGAGGCAGTTGGCAAACCATCTTGTGACGTAGGGATTTATACCTAGTTTAGTGAGCTTAGCTATACTTTCAGAATGAGGGATGGTGTCGAAAGCCTTAGCGAGGTCAAGATAGGCTGTGTGAACCACCTTACCCTCGTCTACGGCCTTGGTGACTGCCTCAAAGAAGTTGATAATGTTCAGAAGCCATAATCTGCCTTTCACAAACCCGAACTGGGTGGGGTCCAGAGTTTGGAGGTTACCAATGTCTTTGTTTATGAGTTCCATGAAGATACGTTCCATGGCCTTGCAGACCAGGCTCGTCAGGCTAATAGGGCGATAGTTCCCAGGATTAGTGGTGGCTCCCCCTTTGTGGAGTGGGATAACTGTTTCTGTGCGCCATTCAGTGGGCACAAAGCCTGACATGAGACTATGACTGAACATGGTGCTTAGGTGGGGAACCAGTTCATTCTGAAGTTCGTGTAAAATGCAGCCTGGGATGTTGTCCAGTCCCATGGATGCTGTGTTTTTGGTTTTACAGAGTGCAGCTTTTACCTGCATAGATGTGATTACAGAGACTCTGCATTCTTCCTCTATAGATATGGGTCCTTTAGGGGGTGAGAGTGGGGTAAAGTTAGCACTGAACCTATCTGCCAGGATGTTGGCAATATCAGTTGGTTTTGTAATTTTTGTGCTGTTGTGCTGTAATTCAGAGCAGATCTGGGTGTTGTCATTGAGATTCTTGACATAGCTATAGAATGCTTTGTGGTTGCTCTTAGAATCAGTGGCAATTTTGTTTTCGTAGCTAGCTTTGGAGGATCGTATAAGGGATCTCAGCTTCTTACTGAGGTTGACCAGGGAGCTCCTCCACTCATGGGATTTTACTCTCTTTTGCAACAGTTTCTTCTTTCTATTGTAGAGTTTGTTTATGGCAGGGGACCACCAGATTGGCTTCCTTTTTTGGAGGATAGCGTCTTTGTTCTGCTTGGGATAGCACGATCCATGCACTCTTGTAAGTGCTTATAGAGTGCATTTGTGTAGGATTCAGCAGTCGTAACTGTATTGTTCATCTGCATGGGTGCCATGAAGTTTGCCACTTCTGTCTTAAGAAGCATGAAGTTGGCTTTGGAGAAAATTTTTACCGTGGTTTTCTTAATGGTGGGTGGGGGCGGGATGCGGATATCTTGGGTGATTAGCTTATGGTCGGATCTGACCAACAAGGAGTTGGCTTCAGGTGTGGAACACCGGTCACTCATGCTGGTAATGACTAGGTCTAGGATATTGTTGCCCCTGGTGGGGGTGTGGATAATTTGAATTCCAGAAAGCGTTGAGCGAAGGAGTTGGTACAAGAGTAGTTTTCCCAGTTAATGGTGGGTAGTTGAAATTGCCCATTATTAGGGTGTTTGGTTGACCCCTAATATTTTCCAGTATATCAAGAAAAGAGGAGTGGGAATCCTGGGGCATAGTGGGGGATCTGTAGCAAGCTACAATTTGGATTGCAGTTTTGCCCAGAGTTAGCTGCACTTGGATAACTTCGGATGCATTATGCTGCGCAACTAGCCTGGTGGTGTGGATATTCTTAATGAATATAGACACACCTCCGCCTTTGGTGTTCTTGTCCAGGTTAGATGGCCGAAAATTGTGGTGTGAGTTATAGCCTGGTAATGCAGTGGTGCTCTCTAGAGCCTTGAACCAGGTCTCAGTCACTGCACAGATATTGAAGTTCTGCAATTTAAGGAGTGCCTCGAGTGAGTGCATTTTGAGATTTAGACTTCTAGCATTGAGTAGCATTACCTTCAGTTTTTGCTTACCTGTCCCTGTTACGGTGGTGAATTTGTCATTTGAACCTTGCCTAAAAAAGGCACTATAGGGGCAGCAAGACCCTTTGCCAGTATCAGGAATCCGAGGGGCGACAGGTGCAGGCCATCTCTGGCAAAGCATCGTGGTCTGTCGACCATGTCGTCACAGGCAGACAGATACTGGATCCCCTTAGAATGACACCAGAAGCTTAGCCAATTGTTGAAGTCAATCATTTTGTCCCATTCAGTGACTACTTAAAACACAAACAGTGCAAATGCCACAGAACAGACTTTCAAAGTGCTTTTTACTGCTGCTTCTTTTCAGAATGCCTAAATTGCAGTCTTTTGTGAAGCCTGAATTGTACTACTTTGTCTCATCCCCCTCATCCTATACCCCTTACAGCTAACTTCCTTAGCTGTCAAAGTGCTAAGGGTAATTTGAGCTGCTACGTGCTGTGACTGACAGCTGACAGCATGAGACTTGACTCATGTACCGTTTTCGTGTTCTAGCCTTTACTTTCTGTATGGGTAGGGAAAGGACCAGGGAGCTGTGACATTACAGCATGGCTTGGTTTTTAGGACTGTCATAGTGATGTCAGTTTGGGGAGGGAATTGGCCGGAAAACTACCTGTATTCACTGGCCTTGATGATATCAATGAATTGTAGACTGCAGCAAGCTTTTCCAGGGCAGAATAGAAGTTTTTTTGAAAGTGAAACCACCACAGTACGGTAAGGTACTGTTCTAGTGGAGAGAAACAATTTAAAATATTTTAAATGCTGCACTGTTGTTTATTCATAGCAGAGACAATAAATAGGGAGAAAAAGGACATAGAAGTTGAGCATTTAATAACATAATCCTGTTGTTGTCCTTTAACTGGTATACACGGCAAATAATACTGAATCAAATTAATTCAGCAAAACCTTTTTGTAAGTATAAAATAACACAATGCAATCATCTTGCGAGTTTCCTAGCTGAAATTGGAAGAAAGCTGTTAGTGTTGCCCATTTTTTCCCATTTTTTTTTTGCACATACGAAAATGTGGTGTTCCACATTTTGGAGACGGAAGGTTAAGAGCCATGTGCAGGTATGATTACGGATCTCCCTCTCCATGAACAATTCCTCAGCTTTCTTACAGAGAAAAATCAAGATGGCCTCAGCTTCTCCTTTTCCTTTTTTTCACTGAATATCTCCCTTTCACCTGGCATGCTAGCCAAACTGGGGTCATCAGTGGCACTGGTGGACACCCCACCCTTAAACCATAAGGTCAGGTCTGCCAAACTAATTTTGGTCTCAAACAGATTGATTGAGCTTGTACTCCACTTTTCTGTTTATTATGATACAAATCGGTTAAGAAGGCCAGTCTCAAAGAAGATTGCTGTAAAGCAGTAATGGAGGGTGGTGTGTCACTAAGCAAGTCTCAGTTAATTACTATTCTGTTTCTTGTCTAAACCGTCTCCTTATGTTACCAGTCTCAGTTATACACCCATGCCTGTCCATTTCCATTTCTTCTCACGTGGCATTATTTCAAGTCAAACTATAACATACACACAGGGTTCTTCTTACCTACTTCAGCTATAACTCAGTTACAGAACTATATCCAATTTGATTCTCAGCAGTCACATTCAAGAATCTGATTTGTCTATTCTGTAGAATCATTTCTCACCACTTTCCTGGGGACCTAAATGATGACCAAGTGATGGAACTTCCAGAGTCAGTCACCCAGTCTTGCATGAAGGCACAACTACAGTCACTCTACAATCATTATTTGCCATTCCAGAGGACAAGAAAAACTATGCAACTTTGCCACAGGCAGAATTTCTTTTACTATTCATTTGTTAACCCAGTGAGTGAACTGGACCTCAGACCTATTTTTAGCCATGGCCAAGATCATAATTGTATTCTGGGAGGTAGGATGAAACTGAAGCACCTGGAATACACCCACTGAGAGACAGAGATAACATTAAAATTATACTCAGATAGTGGCTGGAGGTTAGTATTGAACCCTAAACTCTAACACTGTGAGGCAGAAATTTCAACTTCTGTACCATTTGTACACAGGGTAGTAACATGCATTTAGAAAATGGAGTTACTGTTTCAGCTATTATCTGATCACTGCTCTGTCCGATTCATCCCATTCCTGCTTACTCTTGAGCCTCCTACATTTGTATTCTGCTCTTTCATTAATTTGTAAGAATGGACGTGCAGAATATTTTCAATGGCTTTGCCTGTTCATTTGCTTCCCTGCACTTCTCACTTACTTCCAGTGGCCAATTCTCTGTAATCTCTAGTCAAATTGTCTTGCTATGAAACAGTTTTGCCTTCTGTAAAACTACAGCTGCATTTTTTCCCTTAAGCTCCTCATAGTTTTTTTATACACGTAAAACCCTTGCCTAATCCCCTTCCACACTAACATGTGCTCTCACTGGTCTTTTAAAGGTAATTTCATCACCTTTTAAAGGACATTTGACTTCATCTTCCTCCAACAATGTCCGCTCTTATTGTTGCACATTATCTTTGCTCTGTACTATCACTGTACTACAGTCCCATACCCAAGACCAGTAATCCTCTTCATGCCATGTTCTACTGGTGCACACTCAGTTACCCTACCCTTACTTGTCTTTTTAACAATAAACCTACTCTTGGGTGTCATTTAAAGTGTCCATTTAAAATAATTCTCAAGTCTTGCTTCAGTATGGGTTTGCCATTTTTTTGCAACAATAAATTCCCAGTTTCAAAGTTACTAGTATGACAGTGCTATACATGAAAGTACACAGGGCTGATTTCATAGGATCATAGGAGGTTACTAGACTAATAGCCCTACAGCCTTTTTCAGCCTAGTCATTCATGTCCTAATTTTCCCAATCATCAATGCTCATGGGCTAGAATGGCTTTGGTATATGCATGTGACTTAAGGCATCTGCAAACTGCCATAAGGTGACAAGCCAGGGGTGAATTTGCAATTTCCCATCCACTGGTCCAAATTACATTTGAATAGGCATAGGGAGGAGGTCTGTTTCACATGAATGGGGAGTGTGTGTTCCAGATAAGGGGTAACTTCCGAGACACATAACTTAACCCTCCAACATATTTTGCTTACGTCACAGATGAGATTTAAATCCTTAGATCATATAATTCTAGTGCTGTTTGCGAATGTGTAACATCCATTAGGGCTGGATCCGAGAATGCCTTGTAGGTTAGGCATAGATCGCCCCTCACTAGTCTGTAGGAGATTGAGTACAAGGGCAGGCCTTAAAAGACATATTTACACCCTGTATTCTTTTAGTGAGGAACCTTTGTGGGCGCTCCAGTTGTTGCAAATGTCTGGTCAGGTACATGCCAAAGGGAACATTGAACTTGATTATTGGTCTAATGATGGTGAAGTACAGTGGGACTATTGTCTCCTTAGATCTGGATGCCATGCCGTTACTTATATGTTGCGCTATGTAGAAGTATTTTCTCACAACCATGGACATGTGGTGATCAAAATTCAAGTTGCTGTCAACCTGAATTCCCAAGTTCCTTACTGCTGGGTATACTCTTAGGGGAGTGTTATCCATGCTGTAATTTCCAGGGGTGGTCATCTTCCCAAAGGGTATAATTATGCATTTTTTTTGCACTGAGTTTTAGGCCATGACTCTGGTACCAGTTGTTTGTCTGTGTCAGAACTTCCTGGAGAATATCTACATCTTTGGGGATTTAATGACTGCACCCAACTTCCAGTCATCAGCAAACTTGGTCAGCCAAAGGCCCTCTACATTTGCCATGACTTCAGAGAAGAATATAACAAACAGGACAGGTCTCAATACTGAGACTTGTGGGACACCACTAGTAACAGCCCTCTTGGTGGTGGTGGATTCCCCCACCCTAACTTCATGTGTCCTACCTATGATCCATTTGGCTATCCATCAGGTGACAGGGATTTATGCCTAAATATGTGGGTTTGTCCATAATACCCAAGTGTGGTATTGTGTTGAATGCCTTTGTCAGGTCAAGGTAGGTAAGTATCATCTGGCCCTTGTCCATGGCTCCAGTGACCTTCTCGAAGACGACCACCAAGTGTATTAGTTATGATCTGCTCCTGACAAAACTGAACTGGGATGGGTCCAGTGTTTGAAAATTTCCTTTGTCTTTATCAGGTCCACAATAATTCTTTCCATGGCCTTGCATATAAGAATAGTCAAACTTATGGGTCTGTACTTCCCTGGATCTGTTAATTATCAGCTTTTGTGTAGCGGGATGTTGGATGCAGTCTTCTATTTCCTAGAGATGACACATGCCTGGAGGCAGTAGTTGAAAAGCGATTCTAGTGATCCTGACAGGTCATGTTTCAAGCTATTTAGGAGGCATCCTTGGATATTATAAGGACCTACTGATGCAGTGTTTTAAGCTCTGGAGAGTGCAGTGAGGATCTGTTCTATAGTGATAGGTGGGGAAGAAAGTGTAGAGGGTATTTTCTGGTGAGAAACTGGGGTAATAGTCATAAAATTGGAGCTAAATTTATTGGCTAGTAAATTTGCTTCATCCCCAGGTTCGGTATAGTAAGTTCCATTTACTATTAGTTCAGCACACTATTGGTGCTCTCTTTAAGGGTGCGTACATAACTGGAAAATGTTTTATGGTTATCCCTAGCCTGGGAGGCTATTTTTGCCTTGAAGTTGGCTTTAGTGGACTTGATTAGTCCCCTGAGTTGCTTGCTGAGACTGATGAAGGTGTTTTTTGCCGTTTGGGCATCGCTCTTCTTGTTTTTGTTTGGGATTTCTTTCTTTTGTTGTACATCCTATTTATAATGAATGTCCACCAAGGGGGGCTGCTTTTGAAGTTTGCCCTAAGTTTATTTTGGTCTGGAAATGCTGTTTATATGCAGTTATTTGCATGCCTGTAAAGGGTTTTTGTAAACACTTCCGCAAAGGCCACCATGTTCTCTGAAATTAGGGGGCTTGTAATTTAGCTATATCATAGCTTACTTGGAAGTAGTTAGACTTAGAAAATTTCTTAAAGGTTCTGGAGTTTGCTGGTAAGTCAATCTTTATACCTATTTCAGGGGTTATCGCTTTGTGATCTGATCTGATCAGTGAGGACATTACACAAGGGAGGGGATGCAAAGTTCACTCATACTTGTGAGTATAAGATCCAGGATACTGGCACCCCCAGTGGGTGTGAAGGCTAGCTGTTGCAGGGTGATTACACTGACAAAATCCAGCAATCTTTGGCCTGCACGTTAGAGGTTGTGTATGTATTCCAGTTTATGGTAGGACAGTTAAAATAACCGATCAATACAGTGTTGGGCTGAACAACTGTAAGTGACTCCAGTACATTCAAGTATGTGGTAAGGTTATCCTAGGTCAAAGATGGGGACTTACAGCTAGGATGGATATGGTACTGGACTTTACCTATGGTTAGCTGGACACGGAATAGCTCAAACATGTCATACTGTTTGACCAATCTTGAAGTATGCTTACTTTTTATGTGGATTGATACACCTCAACCTCTTGAACTTTTCTTTTGCAGTAGCTGGTCTAAATGTGTGGAAGGCATTACAGACTTCTATTGTCGGGGTGCCTTCCACAGCTTTAAACCATGTCTCAGTAACTGTACAGCTGTCAAAACTCTCCAGGGTGATGAGTGCTTCCAGGGACTGGAGCTTCTTGTTGAGACTCCTAACACTGAGCAGTAAGACCTTTAGATTAGCTTGCATACAATTTACTACGTTGGAAGATTTATCAGATTGGCATCGCCTAAAAATGCATTGCAGGAGTTGGCCAATAGTTCAGCACCTATTGGGGAATGATGCAAGCCATCCTTGGCAAAGCAGTGGGAACTGTTGATCATGTCCTCCCAATCTGACAAATATTGGACTCCCTCAGAATGACATCAGTAACTAAGCCACTTGTTAAAGTTAAACATCTCTTTATACTGTGGTATCATGCTTGGAGAAGGTAGAATGCTGCTCAATGCTATGCTCATACCTGCTACGGACACACAATCTGAAAACTCTACCATGTCTCTCTTCAAACAGTCCAGGAAGGTATGTCTCAGGTCATTAACACCCACATGGACTACGAAAGAGTCATAGGCACTTGTGGTTCAATCTTCTGAGTGCATATGCAATCTGGTGGATCCTTGCCCCTGACAGGCAACTGACCATGACTGTCTCCTTGTTCATCCTGGTGAGGGGAGCTTCAGTGTGTCTCACAATAGAGTCTCCGATGACCAATATATTGGGTTGTGTTGCAGTTTGCCTTAAGGGCTTAAAGGTTGAGAGAATGGGAGATGTGGCTGTATGTGTCCAGGGCAGTGTTGTCTTTGTAGAGTGTTTGGGAAGTTGCTAAGGGCAGTTGAAGTTTGGGTAGATTGTATTCAACAGCTTCAGCATATGTGAGCTTATCTGTCTGATCCATAGTAGGTGTAGTATGTGTGTGTGTGTGTGTGTGTGTGTGTGTGTGTGTGTGTGTGTGTGTGTGTGTGACTGGCAACCTGTTTGGAGAGATCAATGTCTGCAAGCAAAAGCTTTGACTCCAAAGACATGGCATAATTACATCTCTTGCATATTGTGTTAGTCTGCTTAAGAATAAGGTGGTTGTCAGTAAACATGAGACAACTGCTACATTGACTCAAGATGCTCATTTCCACCAAGCTGGCTATTCAGACAGTAGGAAAGTGCACATCCATGGGTGTGGGTCTTCTTTTTTTGTGATCTAGGAGAGGTGGTGCAATCAAGGTTTAGATATAGATACTTGAGAAAATAGCAGAGGACGTTGTATATGGACAATTACAACTCTAGGTGTCTGCTTTTAAACAGGGCTCTGCGAACCACTGCTGCACAGCTCTGCACAGGTTATGGGAGATGAGCTAGTGAGGAACCAATCAGTAAACAGTAAAACTGCAGTATAAGTACATATGTATAAGGCTCAGATCCTGCAGCAATTCACAGTTCTCTCACTGTTGTGAGGGACACCACAAAACTAAGGTCCCCAGACTAAGTAAAATGCAAACAGAAGTCAAACACTAAAGCAGCTATGTGCTTACCAGTCTTCATTAGGTACCCTGAAGGACTGTCTATAACACTTGCATGTAGCTACAAACAAACTGTTCTGCGTGTAATGCAGTAGTTGGACATAATTTCCCACGCCCATTCCCTATCTACCTTTTGGAATATGTAGTTTATCCATTTTCTAACCATTATCTGTTCCACTTTATTAAACTATACTGATATATATCTCACACCATGTACTTAAGCAACAGACACTACTAATTTAAAATTACCAATTTAACTCTATTCTACAATAACTGATGATTGCGAAATGGCAATCGTCACTTACAGTTCAACTAATTCTGCTTATATATGGCACATTATTTGTTGCATTAATACTAGCGGTCTCAGTACTAACTACTTCTACTTTAGTTAACACACTGACCAAGGTAACCAGCACTTCTTCTGCAGAGAGGGAATGCCATCTTAGTTAGTATACCTGACTCTTACAAACAGTCCTTATATCTTTAGGCCACTGTTAGGGTCTACTATGACCTATCACTGTTACAGGCACTGCTCAGACTCTGCAGTGGATAACTGTACTGCCACATGGTAGATCATCATCATAATCAACCCCCTTTTCCCATTTTCGACATGGGGTTGGGGTGTCATATTAACTGTCACCATCTCTCTTGATTCAATATCACGCTCCTGTCTTCTTTGACATGCATGCCTGACTGTCACAGATCTTCTCTGACACAATCCATACACTTCTTTTCTGGATACCCTCGTTTCCTCTTACCTAATTCCCGTCTGTCCCAAATCATCTTCACCACACTGTCTTCTCTTTTTCTGCACATGGGCCCAAACCACCATAATCTGTTCTCTTTGATCTTTTTCTGCAGTTGCAGCTTCTTTGGATTCTGCTATGTTCTCATTTCTTTGCCTGTCCCACAATGTGCATCCTACCACCCTTCTCAGGCACTTCTTTTCCATCACCTCTAACGTCCTCATCTGCTCTGCATTTAGTGCCCAGGTTTCTGTACCAGACAGCAGCACTGGTGGCACCACTGCTTTGTACATCTTACTTTAGAGCTTCTTTGTCATTGTGTCATAGAGCACAAATGACCCTCATTGCCAGTTAGCTGCAGCCCCTCTGATTCCAGCTTTGACCTCTTTATTCAGAATTCTCTTCTCCTCACCCACCTCTCCCAGTTGCTTGAAGCTGTTAATCCATTTCACTATCCTCCCTTCTATCTCAATTCTCAGCTTCTACTGATTTCCCCAATTTGCTGCCATTACCAGTGTCTTATCTGTACTTCGTTTCACACCATGTGCCTTCAGTTTTGCATTCCATTTCCCTATCCTTTGCTGAAGTTCTTGCTCAGAGTCGGCCTGTAATGCCACATTGCCTGTATACAGCAGCTTTGTTGATCTGTCACCTCTCACAGCTGAACCCTGATGCACACCGAGTCACACTGGGAACCCTTCTGTGAGACAGAACACTGTTCATACTTGAGTCATTGGATCTTTCTAAATAGCCTACATTAATTCTACCAATGTTTCTGGGACTTCAAACTACTGCAGAACTGCCCAAATCAGCTTTCTTGGGACCTTGTCATATGCTTTCTCCAAGTCTAGGAATGTCAAATTGGACTCTTTCCTCATCTTTACCTTCTTCTCAACTATCTGTTTCACTGCAAACATTGGGTCACTTGTGCTGCATCCTGATCTAAATCCGAACTGCTCATCTCCCATCTTACTTTCTACTACTCCGCACATCCACTTATCATGTACCCTCTCTAGACCTTTCATGTAATGTGACAGGAGTTTGATACCTCTGTACTGCCCACAGTTGTGGATACCCCATTTGTTCTTGTATACTGGCCTGAGTATGCTTATTCTCCAGTTATCTGGGATACGCCTTTCTCTCTATACTACTATGAGTACCTTTGGGAGCCATTTCTACCCTACATCACCCAGCATCTTTCCCATATTTGCTGTGACCTCATCTGCGCCTGCTGCTTTCCCTGACTTCCTTCTCCTTAGTGTTATTCTTACTTCCTCTAGGGTGGGCTCTTCCTCTTCTCTCATCATAGGCTGTATCTGGGGCAGTACAGGTTCTGTGTAGTTTTCGTCATTCAGAAGCTGATGAAAGTACTCTTTGCATCTACCTTTGATGCCCTGTGAACAGGTAATCAGGTTGCTGCTGGCATCCCTTATGAAAGGTGTCTATCTTCTTTATATTTCTGTCTTTGCCTTGCAACCTGATACAGTTTCTTTGTGCCACCTAATAAGTCACTTTCCAGAAGATGGTAGAGTTCTCCCGATGCTCTATTCTTTGCTACTGCAACTCCTTTCTTAGCCACTTTGTTAGCCAACCAGTATTCCTTCCTAGCCTGGTCCGTCTTTTCTAAATCCCACTTTTTCCTGAACAACTTTCTTTTGATGACTTTCTGGACATCTGCATTCCACCACCAGCTTTCCTTATGTGCCTTATTTCCATACCTGACTTGCCAAAATATCTGTTCTGCAGTCCTCCCACATGCTGTTTTGAGGGGTTGCCATTCTTCTTAAATTCCACCTCTTTCATCCTGTTCTTGGGATGCTAGACCCCTGAGTAATTCCTTGAAATGGTGCATCTTCTCTCCAGTCAACATTCAGGTCTTCAGCCTGGTCTCTATTGACCTTAGAGCCTTTTCTGACCACTGCTTGCAGTTGATAGTGGCAACCAATGTTTTATACTGTGGGCCACCTCTTTCACTAGGGGTGCCTTTGTAATCACTGACTACTTCAGTGCCCTTTCCTTTTATACCCGTGTTGTATGTTGGCCACTTTTGTAAATGATCTTGTGACTCTCTCTCTTTCTGAACCATGTGTTGGCTACCATCAAGCCGTTTGTCAAAAGTCTAGAATGGCCTCTCCTTCTTTATTCCTGCTGACCCTCCCATGTGGACCCAGGCAGTGCTCATATCCTGTTCTGTCTGTCTCGATATATGCATTCAAGTCACCCATTATCAACATCAATTCAAGTTGTCCTGCTTTATCTAGTAGGTCTTGCAACTGCTGTCTGAATGTACTCATCTGTTCACTACCATAACCTTTCTGTGGGACATAGGCTGACATTATGAATACTGCCTTGTGATTAGGCTGGAGTCACCTTGCCATGAGTCTGTCAGTAATTCTGATGACATCCCTCACTGCCTCTATCACCAAAATTCCAACACTATTTCTAGTTTGTCCTCCTCCGGAGTAAGAGACTCTGGAACCCAAGCCAAGTTACTTTGCTGCACTGCCCTTTCATCTTGTCTTTTGGACAGCTAGCATGTCCAACCTCCTCTGTACCATCATGTTATCCACTACCAAGCTCTGTCCTGTCACTGAACCTGCATTAAAGTGCAGCAATTTTTAGTTCGTGTTTGGCAGGTTGACAGGTTTCACATTCAGCTTTCTCTCAGCAGAGTTATCCCAGGTAACCCAAGCTGGGCAACTGGACACGGGCCGGTCAGTAACTTACTGACCCAGGGCTGCTCAGCTTTATTGTGGGCACACACTGGCAAACAGGGGCACATACACCCCTCCCACCATTAGCATGGTTTCCTGACGCAGGTCACAGTAGGCCGGGTCCTCAACCCACTTATCACCAGCAAATACCCATTTTGGTGACATTAGTCAACATAAATGAGTCACTTAGAGCCACACTTTATATTGTTGAGTGGCTAGCCCTGCCATGGCGCACAGTCTGTGATCAATGTTCTCCTATCTTGACTCTTTTCCTTATAGGGCACTATGTAGAGTCTGTGCAGCTGCCCACAGCTCCATTCATTGGTGAGTTTGAGATAGAAACATGGTAGATTAAGATACTATAATTAACAACTGGAAAATTCGGTTTTAATGTTTCCATGGAGTGAAACACACTTCCTGACACTGAAGCAGATTTTCAACTGTCTCTGCTTTGGAATAATGTTACTGTTTTCAGGCCTGATTTATCCCTGCACAGGATGTCCTTATTTTCGGACTTGATTTACCCTTTCATATTATCTTCTGAATCCCCCTCCTCACATGTGATTTTTGGAGCTTTCTAGTACACTGAAAACCACAATATATTTCCAACATACTAGTGGCAACAATAATTAAAAGACACAAAGAGGATACACATTATCTTATTTTTTTTCTGAAGCAAAAATAAATGACAATGTGGGTTAATTTTGCAATACAGTTAACAAAAGTCTACATATTTTATAAACTCTTTGAAAATGTGTTTATATTTCTCCATCTTATCACTTTTTCACTCTCTGTTTTTTAAATGCATGTTTCTGGATACTACTAGAAGCAAGAAGAGTTATGTGGTATTTAGTACTCAGATTTTGTGCTGTCCAGATTTTTAACTGGATGTTCATACTTTTCAAGGGTGTTTGTTCCTATTTTCAGTGTCTGCAGGTTGAGAGGTATGAATTGAAGCTCTGTTTCCACACCCACCATCACTGAGGTCTCACTAATGTAAAGACAAAAGTCATTATGACGCATCTCTTTTCTCCAGTTTGGTGTGACCTTGGAGAGCAGGTGTGTGGGTGCAGAGCCCTCTTATTGGGTGAAAATGTTGTCACACATTTTTTTATTTTCTTATTGGTGGTGCTGTCAATAACAACAGCTATAAGGTACAGTCAGTAAATCACTTAATCAGGTTTTGGTAAGCATGCCTTCAGTCCTGTTAGGACAAATAACTATTAGGGCCCCATTCCTAAAGCCTGTTCACAAACTAATCTCATCAAAATAACTAATGGCAGGTGATGAAGAAGTAAACCAACCTTGAACCTCAAACTGCTTACAAATAAAACACAAAGTACCCCAGGTAAGCCTAAATCTCACAATTATACCATGCACCAACACTGATTCACTGTGCATGATTTTTTTTTCTCAAGTGGTTGTGCAGCTGTGGAGTTAGTATATCTATAAGGATCTACTTGAGTAGACCAAAAATCCATTTAATGAAATATTACTTTCCCGAGACAACAACACTGAAACCTTACTTCAACAAACATTCACATCACCAGAACTTTAATCCAGGAAAGGAGGCAGTTGGCCAACATAGGGAAATTTGCACTTTTCCCCACTATTGTCAGTTAGGGGTGTGTGTGTGGGGAGCAGCCCCCACTTGGGTGGGTTTGACATGTCTTGGTGTGTTTGTTTTTTAATGTTGGTCAACTGCCTCCATTCCCAAATTAAAATTCCGGTGATGTGAACGTTTGTTAAAGTAAGGTTTCAGTGTTGCCGTCTCGGTTAAGATTTGATTATTTACAGTTAAGGGAAGGGGCTTGCTCCCCTGCAAAAACACTATTTTATGTTGTATGTTCTTATGTTGAATATTTTCAATTATTTGTGATTCACTGAAAAGGGTTTTCAGTCAAATTCTTTCAAACATTTGATTTTTCAGTCAAATAGTGTTCAATGAAATTATAGTAAACCAAGTCTCAATCATCAACTGTATCCATATCCTGTTTCAAACCTAATATTAAAGGCTGTCTAACTTAGTATTCACAAAAAGGGTAAGTTGAGGTTTAAATACTGTCTGTCATAATGTTTGGGTGGTTGCTCTGGACTACTGTACTTTAAAGAAATGAACTGCAGTACTCTCTTAAAGTACAGACTCACTCCGGTTTTCTTGAATGGCATACAACAGTACCTGGTATGCTAATGGGTACCAGGCACCCTTGTGTTTGGGACCAGAAGTAGATCTATGTAGCCTGACAGTACTGTGCACTTTTTATTGTGTGAGGCATCTGCTTACTACATCACTTGACTCACCAAGTAGCTACAGGAACAGCTAGTTACGGCATGCTGTACAGCAGTAAGCTGCCTTACGCAACAAAGTGGCTACAGGAATGACTAGTTACAGCATGCTGTATAGTTGCAAGCTGCCTTTCACAACTAAGTAGCCTACAGGAAAAACTAGTTACGGCACACTGTACAGCAGTAAGCTGCCCTACACAACCAATTAGCTACAGGAACTACTAGCTATGGCATGCTGCGCAGCACTAAGCTGCTTTACACAACCAAGTAGCTACAGGAATGACTAGTTACATCATGCTGTATAGCAGTAAGCTGATTTACTCAGTAGCACTGAAGGTCGCCATCACAACTGATTGTGATACAGGAAATAATCACACATGTTCCGCATGCAGGTGACACTGGCATCATTATTGGGTTATGGCAATATGGGAAGCTGGTGTAGTGTGAGCTATTATTGGTAGGGACCTTCCAATATCATAGGTGTGGGGGTCCAAAGTAGTCTGAGCTGGCAGGTCTAGGAGCACCATAGGCAACTCCAACTGTTGGAAGAAAATTTTCTGCTGTGCAGTGCGATTTTGGATGGGGGGCTATAGTGTGACAATGCTAGCATGTTCCTCAGTACTGTCTTCAGACCAGCACACTTCCAGAAGAGGGGGGTTCATTTGTTGTAGCTGCAACCACAGCAGTTTTAACAGCTGTTGGTACACTGCTGGAGTCTTATAGTTTATGCTATGTAACCCAGTGCATACAGCACTGCTGTAATTTATATGAGTAGCACACAATCAGAGGTGGGCTCATTCCAACAGGGGTGGGACGGTTGGGGAGCCATGCAGTAGGATCATGCAAGGGGTCCTGCACAATCCTGCATCATTTTGGTGGTGTGATTTGTGAAACAGACAAGCGCATGAGCACTCTTCTACGGCATATGTATACAAGATTTTTGAACATGGACACGCGAAGCTTAACTCCAGGTAAAATGCTTTCAGGAAAGACAGAAAAGCTAAATGAGCTGGGAGTATACAAATACTAGTAACAGATACAATTTTCTATAAACTGCACTAGAATGAGCCAATCTGTAGTTCAAAAAGTGAAAGTCTTCTTATAGCAGTACAGATAAACATGCAACAATGCTTACATATTGCATGCATGTATAAAAGAAAACTATGCCAGGTCCAAAACAGTAATACCTAAAGTGGCATCCTGGTTCAAGAGAAACAGTCCAGCAATGCATCTGCTGCTAGGTGATTTTAACATCCTAAGGCAAGACTATATTTACAATGGGCTCATAAATGAATACTTGGCCCCGGGATTTTCACAACTTAAGGCCCCAGCAAGAGCAGACAGTAAAAAATAAGTACAAAACACACAGGACTGGATCCCAGCAAAGCACCTCAATAACTCCAGAAATCAAAGCACCCTTTGTAACTATCTAAGGGATTGCCAACTAACCCATACCGTCTGGAAGAAAAAAATTCTCACCATCATCAGACATAAAATATATTGATATGAAGTCTGAAATCTACAAAAAAGATAAGCTTCAATCAGAAATGAACCAGGTGAACTGGGCACTTCTCTGCAGCCTACCTAAACCTAATATAAAAACACTATTAGGCCACAACAATAAAACTCTGCTCAACGTACCTAACAAACATGGAAAAGTACAAAAGAAGAATGCGATCACAAAGAAACAGCAACGACAGAGTAGAACAATGTAGACAGCAACAGAAAAATAACATATACAGGCAGCTGTGCATTACAAGTCAGGCTATGCAAAACATTTTTCTATTCTGAAAGACAAAAACATATGCAACCAATCAGTGCTCTGGGCTGAAATAAATAACCTCTTGGATAAAATTATCATCTCACCTGACAGTCTGCACAGTCTTTATTCCCACACCAACACAGCAAACTGTAACAAAGAATACTCCCTTACACCTTACAGGTACAGGCAAAAAGGCACGAGTATTGAATTATATTAACAAATGCAGTGTACACAAAGCAATGCTGCAGGAAATGCATTTGGAAAGAGATTTGACAAAGGAAGGAGTTCAGATTGGATATTAAACAGAATATCTGGACAAAGGAAAACGGGATTAATTATATTAATTGCAAGAGGAACTCCAACAGTGACAGAACAGGAAAAAAGACAACAATGGTGTATTTGTAGTAGTAAGGGGCTATTGGCAAGGGATGAGGATTATGCTGATATGCATTTATCTTCCACCAAAAACTGCTATTTATGGAACTTAAGAAAATATTGGGAGAAATAATCAGCTTTCAGCAGGGAATAATACTAGCCAGCTTTTAGTTTTTAGTACTCAAACCTGCTCCTTCGAGCTCAGGACTTGTTCAGAACTTGTTGTAGCACTAAATTAAGCTACAAATTACTACTGCACTCAACCTTCCTCATTAGCTTAGAGGAAAACAGTTTTTTGTACTTCTAGAGGAAAACAGTTTTTTAGTACCTACTCAGGCATGTCCAAGGGTCAGCTCCCGGTGTTTTCGCCTGTCTACCTGATGAATCTGGGCATCTTGGGGCAATGTAGCAATTGCCTCATGTACACAGACAGCCCTCTCCTCCTACCATCCAACACTACAACCTGGGACAGATGCACTTATATAGCCAAACTGGAGGCAAAGCTCTCTCCAACCATGACTGGACTAGACAGTCAAGAGGAGAAGGTAAAAACTTGCACCACACCACACTCAGCACATAGTCCCATTAATCCTATACCACCAAAACCCACACATAGAAACACAAAAACATTCGCAGTGGCTCTCAATAATAATATGCCCAAGAAACAGAGACCTCCAAAGCAGAAACGCAAGCAACCTCCACCCTACAAAACAATCCACAGGACACATAGCCCACAAACTCAGTGTGCCACTCAACCACTGCCCATAAGGCAAAATAAAGTACTCGACACACTAGTGACCAGTGGACTCTATAGTCAGGCACGCAGATGTCCCTTTCACCAGACTAAACAAGGAGAAGGTTACTGTCAGCTGCCTGTCGGGTGCCAGGATCCACCACATAATGCATGCACTCAGGTCACTCCACAACAAGTACAAATATGACTCTGTCATTGCCTATGTTGGTGTGAATGACCTGAGATGTACCTCTCTAGACTACATGAAAAGAGACATGGAAGAGCTCTCTGATCTTTTAGCCCAGGCAGGTATGACCCTAGCCCTGAGTAGCATCCTGCCATCGCCCAGAATGATACCACAGTATAAGGACAAAATGATTGACTTCAACAATTGGCTAAGCTTCTGGTGTCATTCTAAGGGGATCCAGTATCTGTCTGCCTGGGATGACATGGTCGACAGACCACGATGCTTTGCCAGAGATGGCCTGCACCTGTCGCCCCTGGGATTCTGGATACTGGTCAAGGCTGTTGCCGCCCCTGTAGTGCCTTTTTTAGGCAAGGTTCAAATCACAAATTCACCACCGTAATAAGTACAGGCAAGAAAAAACTGAGGGCAATGCTACTCAATGCTAGAAGTCTAAACCTCAAAATGCACTCACTCAAGGAACTCCTTAAAATGGAGAACATCGATATCTGTGCAGTGACTGAGACCTGGTTCAAGGCTCTAGAGAGCACCGCTGCATTACCAGGCTATAATTCATACCACACCTTTTGGCCATCTAACCTGGACCAAAACCCTAAAGGCGGAGGTGTGTCCATATTCATTAAGGATATCCACACCTCCAGGCTAGTTAATCAGCATAATGCATTCGAGATTATCCAAGTGCAACTACCTCTGGGCAAAACTGCAATCCAAATTGCAGCCTGCTACAGATCCCCCACCATGCCCCAGGATTCCCACTTCTCCTTTCTTGATATACTGGAAAATATTACGGTCCAACCAAACACTCTAATAATGGGTGATTTCAACTACTCCACCATTAACTGGGA
The DNA here is from genome assembly GCF_019279795.1 of Protopterus annectens. NCBI lineage: Eukaryota > Metazoa > Chordata > Ceratodontiformes > Protopteridae > Protopterus > Protopterus annectens. The sequence continues at coordinate 352,221,855 of NC_056725.1, read as the reverse complement.
AAACTACTCATGTACCAACTCCTTTGCTCAGTGTTTTCTGGAATTCGTAAATTTCAGTGCCCTGGATCAACTTATCCACACCACCACCAGGGGCAACAATATCCTAGACCTAGTCATTACCAACATGAGCGACCAGTGTTCCAAACCTGAGGTCAACTCCTCATTGATCAGATCTGACCATAAGCTAATCACCCTAGATATCCACATCCCCCCCACCCCACATTAAAGAAACCACCATAAAAAATTACTCCAAAGCCAACTTCATGATTCTTAAGACAGAAGTGGCAAACTTCTTGACACCCATGCAGGTGGACAATACATTCATGACTGCCGAATCCTACACAAATGCACTCTATAAGAACTTACACGAGTGCATGGATCGAGTTATCCGTAACCGAACCAAGATGCTATCCTCCAAAAAAAGGAAAACAATCTGGTGGTGTCCTGCCAATAACAAACTCTACAATAGAAGAAAGAAGCTGTTGCAAAAGAGAGTAAAATCCCATGATTGGAGGAGCTCCCTAGTCAGCCTCAGCAAGAAGCTGAGATCCCGCATAAAATCCTCCAAAGCTAGTTACGAAAACAAAATCATCACTAAGTCTAAGGACAACCACAAAGCATTCTATAGTTATTTCAAGAATCTCAATGGCAACACCCAGATCTGCTCTGAGTTACAGCACAATGGCATGAAATTTACAGAACCAACTGATATTGCCAACATCCTGGCAGATAGGTTCAGTGCTAATTTTACCCCCCTCTCACCCCTAATGGGCCCATATCTATACTGGAAGAATGCAGAGTACCTGTTATCACAACTACGCAGGTAAAAAACGCACTCTCTAAAGCCAAGAACACAGCATCCATGGGACCGGACAACATCCCAGGCTGCATTTTACATAAACTCCAGAACGAACTGCCTCCCCACCTAAGTACCATGTTTAGTCACAGCCTCACCTCAGGCTTTGTGCCCACTGAATGGCACACAGCAACAGTTATCCCACTCCACAAAGGGGGAGCCACCATGAACCCCGGGAACTATCGCCCTATAAGTCTGACAAGCCTGGTCTGCAAGGCCATGGAACGTATCATCATGGAACTTATAATCATGGAACTTATAAACAAAGACATTGGTAACCTCCAAACTCTGGACCCCACCCAGTTCGGGTTTATAAAAGGCAAATCATGTCTCCTAAACCTGATAGATTTCTTTGAAGCAGTTACCAAAGCAGTAGATGAGGGTAAGGAGGTTCACACAGCCTATCTTGACCTCACCAAGGCTTTTGACACCATCCCCCCACTCTGGAATTATAGATAAACTCACTAAACTGGGTATAAATCCTTACGTCACAAAATGGATGCCAATTGGCTCACTGACAGAACCCATACCGGGAAAGTTGCAGACTCCAAATCCGACCTCAATCCAGTGACAAGTGGAGTACCACAGGGTTCAGTCTTGGGTCCTCTCCTGTTTGGTATCTGCTTCTCTGAAGTACAGGCTAACACAGAAGGTCTCTGGCTAATGAAGGTCGCAGATGACTGCAAACTAGGAGCCATAATTGAATCCCCAAACGATGTGGACATCCTACAAAAGGGCCTCACTGAAACAGATGCCTGATGTCAGAGCCATGGCCTCAAGGCTCAATGCCAAAAAATGCATTGTCATCTCCTTTGATAAAAACTCTGTGCCCATGAACTACCACATTGGCAGGAGTCTACTTAACACTGAAAGTGTGATAAGAGACATTGGGACACAGGTGGACAGTAGTCTCTCCTTTGATAATCACATTGCCACAGTGGTCAGGAAATCTTTCTACATGGCACACCTCATCACAAAAGGGTTCTCATCCAGGAAAAAAGAGGTCATTGTTCCCCTCTACTCATCACTCACTAGACCCATTAGAGAGTACAACAACCCTTTTGGTATGTACCTCACAAGACATCTGCAACAGCTGGAAAGGCTGCAGAAATACCTCACAAAGAGGATTACCAGCCTCAAACAGTTGCCTTACACTGAGAGTTTTTAAAAACTCCAGCTTTACTCTGTTGCATATCGCCTACTCTGAGGTTATCTCTGTCTAACATACAAAGCTATGTCCAACCCAGAGCTGCTGGACATGCTCCACCTAAAGAAATCTCAATCCGTCCTGGCTACATGCTCTACGGACTTAAACCTGGTCACTACAATAAACAGAACATGCTGGAGGGATAGATTCCTGTCCCAGAGTCTTCCCATACTCTGGAACAAGCTACCCATCTATATCAAACCTAGCTCCTCATTAGCACTCTTCAGGAAAAATCTTGATGAGTGAATGGGAAATAGGAAATTCACCCCAGGGGATCACTTCAGTAGCTCTGCTCGACAGGGGCACAGGAAAATAAATGTCTTGGGTGGCGAAAGCCAGGGAACCTTTTTGGCTAGGCTTAATAAGGCCCTTGGGCCGATAGCCTAGCACCTACCTATGAACCTATAGGGGGAGGGGGGGCTAGAACTTGATTTACAATAGTCAGGATGTCCTGGGGAACCCAGAAGGGAAAATATAACAATATAATAATACAATATAATAAAATATAATTTTGAATATAACAAAACAGAGTAGATTTCTGAAGAAATGTATAACAATATTTGGTATGGAAGATGTGAATTCAGTAATAGGAACTTGGAATATTATTTCCCAAGGTACAAAAATTGGGCTAGACTGGACAGAATCTATATTTCATGGGAACGTATGCATTTGATTGAAAGCTTTGATACTCATCCATTAACTATATCAGATCATGCACTGATAAAAACCGAAATAAAAATGCAGGGTAATAAAGTAAATATGAGATAATAGAGCTTTCCCACCTACCCGTTAAAAACACAGGCATTTAAGGAATGGGTAATTGGAAATGATTTGAGAGTTAATTAATTAGATTGCTTCAGAAGTGATAGCTAGTGAATGGGATAAAATGAAAATGAGTTTAAAAACAGGTGAGAAATAAAAGAGAAAGAGATATGGTTAAGAAATAATAGGACTTATTTAGAGGGGCTGACAAAAAAGTAAAGTTTTACAGAATAAGGGGAATCTCAAAGAACAAGAGAATGTGCAATTGCAGAGTGGTAAAGAGAAAATAAGGGAGTATCTGGATAATATGCATAAGTTTAGAAAGATTGCTGTGAAGCAGCTGTTTGTTTGTTTTTTTTATAACAACTCCAGAGGACAAAAACTTTTAGCACAACAATTTATGCAACAGAAAACTGAAAGGGTAATTGCCAATCTTAGGTAATTTATAACAAGAAAAATAACCAGAGATCCTATACAGGTATTAAAAATATTTTGAAAATTTGTATACAGCAGAGAAATGTGAACATCAAGAAAGATCACAAATGGAAATATTTATGGAAGACTTAATTATGCCATGGCTAGAAGAAGATGGGGCTCAAATATTAATACTTAAGATCGGAGAAGATGAGATAAAAACAGTGACTTATAATCAAGCTACAGGAAAGTCTCCATGAAAAGATGGCATTCTTCTGGAAGTATGGAAGATAGGAGGGAAGAAACTGATAAGATCTGCAAGATTTTGTTTAACAATATTTTAAAATAAAGGGAAGTACTAATATCTTGGAATAAAGCTGTGGTGGCTGTATTACCCAAAGAGATGGTAAAGACCCATCAGGCCCAGCTTCATATAGACCCATTTTAATTTTAATCCATGACTATAAAGTGTTTATGTTTATAACAACTAAAATAATGGCAAAGGTGTTATCAACACTTATATGGATCTTTGTGGTTTTGTAGGGGGGGGGGGCAAATATTTGACAGCATTAGTGGAACAGTGAAAAGCAGAATGCGAGAAACTAGTGCTGCTGTTGGCAGGTCTTGATGCATAGAAAACATTCAACAGAGTAAGGTGGGATTTTATGAGTAGGACAATGGAGCATTCACACTCCCTGATACAGTAACAATAATAATAAGGTTAATTAAGGGGATATAGAAAGGATAAGAGGCAAAAAATAAAGCAGAAGGGTCCCTCTGTGATAAGTTGTGTTTGAACAGAGGAACCAGGCAGGGGTACACTCTTTCGCCTTTGCTGTTTGCTTTACATTCAGAGCCAATGGCAAAGAAAATAAGGGACTTAGAAATTCAAGGACATAACTGGCATGGTAATCAAGAAAAGTTGGTTATGTTCGCAGATGATATTATTTTGTACCTGATGAATTCAGAAAAGGACATCTCACCACTGTGGAACATTTTGGGACAGTTAATAGCTATAACTCATTCCACACCTTTCGGCCCCAGAACTTGGACGGAAGCTCCAAAGGTGGTGGTGTATCCATATTCATAAAGGATGCGCACACCTCCAGACTGGTAGCCCAACATAACGCATCTGAGATACTTCAGGTGCAGCTAACATTGGATAAGAGAACAATTCAGGTCGTAGCCTGCTACAGGTCCTCAACCATGTCCCAAGACTCGCACTCCACGTTCCTAACAACCCTGGAGAATATCAGGGTCCAATCTAACATTCTCATACTGTGTAAATTCAACTACCCCTCCATTAACTGGGAAAACTACTCCTGTACCAATACACTTGCCCAACGTTTCCTGGAATTCATTAATTCCAATGCCCTGGACCAGCTCGTTCATACCCTCACTAGAGGTAGCAACATCCTTGACCTCGTCATTACTAACATGGGTGACCACTGCTCTACACCAATACTCAACTCCTCCCTGGTTAGATCTGACCACAAACTAATCACTTTGGAAATCCACATCCCTTCCCACCCACCCACTCTGCAAAGGTAACCACCATGAAAAACTTCTCCAAAGCTAACTGTGGGCTCCTAAAAACAGAGGTGGCTAACTTCATGGCACCCATGCAAATGGAGAATAGTTGCATGACCACCGAATCATACACCAATGCACTGTACGAACACGTACACAAATGCATGGATCTCGCCATACCCAATAGAACCAAGACACTTTCCTCCAAAAAAAGGAAGCCAATCTGGTGGACCCCTGCCATAAACAAGCTCTACAACAGAAGGAGGAAACTGATGTGGAATAATGTGAAGTCCCAAAACTGGAAAAACTCCCTTATCAGCCTCAACAAAAAGCTGAGATCCTTCATCAAATCCTCTAAATCTAGCTATGAAAACAGAACTGCAGCAGATAGTAAAGACAACCATAAGTCCTTCTATAGTTATGCAAAGAATCTCCCCGGCAATGCCCAGATTTGCTCTGAGCTACTGCACAATGGTACCTCCTACATCGAGTCAACAGATATTGCCGATATACTCGCCAACAAATTCAGTGCCAACATTACTCCTCTCTTCCTCCCCCAACAGGACTAATCACAATGCCAGTAGATTGCCAGGCACCCAGTATTACTGCTGCACAGGTTAAAACAGCACTGTCCAAGGCCAAGAATACAGCTTCTATGGGACCTGAGAATATCTCTGGCTGTGTTCTACATGAACTACATAGTGAACTGGCACCTCACCTGTGTTCCCTGTTCAATCACAGCCTCACCTCAGGCTTAGTCCCTACAGAATGGCGCACTGCTACAGTCATCTCTCTCCACAAAGGAGGAATGACTACAGACCCTGGAACTATCGCTCCATTATCCAGTCTGATATGCAAAGCTATAGAATGCATCATCATGGACCCAATAAACAAGGATATAGGGAATCTCCATACTCTGGCTCCTACACAGTTTGGTTTTGTGAAGGGTAGATAATGCCTGCTCAACTTGGTCTCTGATGTCAGTCACCAGAGCTGTGGATGAAGGCAAGGTGGTTCATACAGCCTACCTTGATCTGCCCAAGGCCTTTGATACCATTCCCCATGCAGGAATCATAGAAAAACTCACTAAGCTAGGCATCAACCCCTATATCACTAGGTGGGTTGCAAACTGGCTCACAGATAGAACCCAGTGTCCCACAGGGTTCAATCTTGGGTCCTCTCCTGTTTGGTATCTACTTCTCTGAAGTCCAGTAAAACATGAAGGGACTTCCCAGACGACTGCAAGCTGGGAGCTATTATTAACTCCCCAAGTGATAGTGACATCCTACAGAAAGGCCTCACTGAGACCAATGACTGGTGTCAGAACCATGGCCTTAAGCTCAATGCCAAAAAACGTGTCATCATCCCCCTTAGGAAAATCCCGGTTCCCATGAATTACCACACTGTTGTTAGTCCACTGAACACAGAAGGCGTTATAAGAGATCTGGGAACACAGGTTGACAGCAACCTCTGTTTTGACCACCACATTGTCACTGTGGTCAGAAAGTCCTTCTATGTGGCACATCTCATTACTAAGCGTTTTGCATCCAGGAAGAAAAAGGTCATTGTCTCCCTCTACTCTGCCCTCATTAGACCAATCATAGAGTACAATGTCCCATTTGGCATGTACCTCACCAGGCACCTGCAACAACTAGAGAGGCTGCAAAAATACCTCACAAAGAGGAACCTAGGCCTTAAACACTTGGCCTATATGACCAAAAAACAGGAACTCCCAGGGAGTAAATGCTCCAAGCACCCCACACAGTCCAGTAACTGTAGAGGTAAGCGTTTTCATCCAATAGGGCTTCATCAGACTATAAACACACACAGAACAAATATTCCCTTATATATATCTACAAAAAAGGCACAAAACATGAATAGTAATGAGTGGTCTTAATGTTTTCAAGTAACAAACATCCATTACTATTCTTGTTTTGCACCTTTTTTGTAGATATATAAGGGAATATTTGTTTTGTGTGTGTTTATGGTCTGATGAAGCCCTGTTGGGTGAAAGCGCTTACCTTTACAATTTTTAGTGTGTTTCCTGAATAAATTGTTTTATCGTGGACTGGATATTTTTTGCATCTATCAGCTTTGTGTTGCTCTGGTACCTGTGGCTTTTGTTTATTATCGTTACTTGTCCTATATGGACAGACTCAAAAAACTCCAACTATTCTCTCTCTCATATCACCTGCTTAGAGGCAATCTCTGCTTTACTTACAAAGCCATATCTGACCCAGCTCTGCTAGAAATGCTACATCTAAAGAAATCCCAATCCCTCCGCACCACATGCTCCAGAGGCCTCAACCTCATTACCACAATCAACAGAACATGCTGGAGGGACAGGTTCATAACCCACAGACTGCCCATACATGTCAAGCAGAGCACCTCACTGGCCTCTTCAAGAGGAATCTTGATGAGTGGACGGGAAATAGGAAATTCACTTCAGGGATCATTCCAGTGGCTCTACTCGACAGAGACACTGGGAACTAAGGTCAGGTGGCACGATCCCAGGGTAATCCTATGGACTAGGCTTGTAAAGCCTCCAGGGCTATAGCCTAGTACACACCTATGAACCATACATCACACGCACACACACACACACACACACACACACACACACACACACACACACACACACACACACACACACACACACACACACACACACACAGGTTCAGCAATATCCACATTTATGGGGACACAATAAAAATAAATAGTTAGGAGTCTGATTTAAAGGCTTCTGTTATGACAGCTAAGGATATGTGGGAAGACGCTTAACAAAACATAATACAAAGAATGAGAACCCAGAAGCTCTTGTTTATTTATATGGATAGTAAGTTACAAGCAGTGAACATGTTTTTAGTCCCTTTAGTTTTATCTACAGGTCTGGCATATTTTTATCAACAAGAGGAGAAGTTATGCAGAATAATTAATGAAGAGTTGAAGGAATTTATCTAGCAGGGAAGAGGGCAAGAGTGAAGAGGGATAAGTGATCCTTACAAAAGGACAAGGTTGCTTAGAATTGATTTAAAGACATATTTCTACATAGTTGTGGCTCAAAAATATATACATTTATATTTATAACTCAAGCAGAAGGTTGTAATTTAAAGTGGAAAGGGATAATGATGAAGCAGGGGAAGTTCAAGAAATAAGGAGAGAGTAGGATTTTGGATACAGGTCCTTAACAAGAATAATAGCAACTATACACAATATTATATTCATAAAGTAGCACAAAGTATTTTAAGAACTAAGCTAACACAAGACTTGAGAAAGGAGATTTTGCCAAAAGGAATGAATGCAAATAGGGATACAGAGAAAAGCAAGAGGGGACTGGAATTTACTGGAGAAAATTTACAAAAGAATCACGGTACTGGGAGCAAACAGCTAGAGAGGGAAAGGTAATAGACTGGGATGATGCCAAGACGAAGTCTGAAATGTAGGTCAGAGAATGATTTCACTATCAGACACTGATATTGAGTAGGCAAATAGAAAGGGAATTGGAGTCCTAATTGAAAGGCCTGCTCTAGTAGAGTTTTTAGTCAAGTCTAGAACACAATCTGCTGTTAAAAATTGGATAATTAGTAGGGTATTTAAAATATTGCATGATAAGTATAAGAATAAATCAGAGTAGGTTAGAAAAGATTGGGAAAAGAGACTGAAATAGCAATTTACAAAGAAACAATGGGAGAACCCATGTATGATTCCCACATATGCAAAAAGGTTCAGAAGGTTTAAGATTTGTGCTTGAAGATGTTTGCACAGGTATTTTCATACCCCAAGGAGACATCAAACACATTTTGCTAAGGTAGACAGAAAATGGTGCTGGTGTGATACGGAAGAAATAAATAACTGGGGATGTGTTTTTTGGGAGCGTAGTGAGTTATCAGATTTCAAAAATAGCCTTCAGAATACTGTCAGAAATATTGGAGGATTAAATGGCTGTAAGTAAAGAAATTATTCTTTTGAGTTGGGGGCACATGATCTGAACTGCCTATGCAAAGTAAGGCCTAAATAAGTTTAATTCTTTTTGCAGCCAGAAAAAGCAATTACTAGAAAATAGAAATTAAAATCTAAACCAACTGCATTTGAAGTATTCAGTATTGTAAAAGAGATAAAAAAATCAGGAGCGGGATCTTTCGAAAATGGAAGGAGCAAAGTACATAGAAATAAATGGAATTTGTGGGAATAATACATGCAGAATAATATTCAGCATGAAAAGTGAGGTTTAAGGGAAGGCAGGACAGGAACGGAGTGATTTATGTAATGTAGGATTGAAAGACAGTTGTTATAAAGAAGAATACATATAATGTATAATGTGTGTAAATGGAAAAAATGTTAATGCTCTTTTTTTTAATTAATGTATGTGTGCCTATGTCTTAAGTGATATTTTAATGATTATGTTTAAAAAAAGAATACTTCCCTACCATAACATGGAAAGAATTTATTGAATCCACTACCAATTTCATTTCTCATGAGCATCAAAAATACAGGTCCGAAAACTTGTATCAAAGCAAAGGCACATGGATCACTCTGACAATCTGCTACACACATTCATCAAAATGTCTGAACCATAAACTACCACGTCATTTAACGTAATCTTCAACAGATACCTCAGAAAATAAAAGTTCAAGAGAGTAAAAAAAATACATTTTAACTATATTAAGTCATCTGGCCAATATACCCTTCACATGCAATTAGTAGACTGCATAGCGATAAACAAGCTTTTAACAAACAATGTGACTTTTGAGGTTGCCAAAGAACACAGACAGCACAACTGCATTCTGCTGTTCTTACATGCAATAAATGTATTTCAAAAGCATCCACCTTTTTCATTTTTCAAAGTCTTCAGCCATGTTGATTGTGAACCTCTACAACAGAAAATTAAAGCAACAGGATGTCACCACCCTGAAGTGGATTTTGAGACTGGGGGCTCACCTCCCTCCAGGCATAAATAAATTTGTTTCTATCAAACCTATATTAAATAACAGATGGTGATTTAATATTGCTAAAGAATGTGCATTCGTTAATTTAAACCTGTTCAGATGGAATGTCAGCTTTTTTACCTTAAAATATTGGGCATATAACCAAGTGTATGTCATGGTTAGATTTCTATGCAGCAAAAAATTTTTATTAAGGTGATAATGTTTCATTTTAGTGCAGTTTTAACATTTTAAGGTCTTTTACATCAAATGAACGCATATATTTTATAGTAATTTTATCCATTAATTTATATGCTATTTATATGTAAATAAGCTATAGTTTTTATAGATGCATATATATATATATATATATATATATATATATATATATATTTCTTTTTATAAATTTGTATATTTGTGTGTTATTTAATTACTTATTTATTTTATTAGCTAGCACATATAAGTATGGAGTTCATATGAAATCTATGTTTTAAAGACTATGCATTAAAACTTAAGATATATGGGTTGCCTAAAAATGTTTAAAAGTGTTTACAAGAGTTTCCGACAAAACAGCAAGGTTCGTCTTAAAATAACTCTTTATAAGAATAGCTCTAAAAAGAGATGTGCATAAGTGGGTGATAGCTACATTTGTTATATATATATTTTTTGGTTATCAGTAAGAAAGTAACAAGGAATGTCAAATGCTTATTTTGTTTTCCCTGCACTTGTGAATGAATAAGGTTTGCAGGGTCTTGAGAACAGAATTTACATATTCGATTAATTAAGTGATAAATTGAAGACTTAATGAGTTAAGTTCCCGCCTATTTTGGTTTAAAATAGAGAGTTTTTGTTTTTAAAAGTTATCTGATGAAGCATAGTTGTATCTATGCGAAAGCGCTTATCAACTTTCTTGTCACATGGAATAAAGATATAAAGTTTTAATTCTATTTTTGCATCAAGGACTAAGGAGTTTTATTTCAAAGCACATCGTGGTGAGACCAGTTTCTTCTTTTTGTGTGAATCTCAGTTTGGGACTTGTGAAATTTGGTCTCTTAACAGAAAGGTTGCATCTTTCAGTTTGTGTCATTTAACGTAATCTTCAACAGATACCTCAGAAAATAAAAGTTCAAGAGAGTAAAAAAAATACATTTTTAACTATATTAAGTCATCTGGCCAATATACCCTTCACATGCAATTAGTAGACTACATAGCGATAAACAAGCTTTTAACAAACAATGTGACTTTTGAGGTTGCCAAAGAACACAGACAGCACAACTGCATTCTGCTGTTCTTACATGCAATAAATGTATTTCAAAAGCATCCACCTTTTTCATTTTTCAAAGTCTTCAGCCATGTTGATTGTGAACCTCTACAACAGAAAATTAAGGCAACAGGATGTCACCACCCTGTTATACACTTGTTCAATAGCTACCTGTGTAAAAGATCAAGGCACTGCCTGCCAATTATTCTCTATTTTCCATGTATGACTTAACGACTTGGAATATCTTAGGGCTCTAAAGACACACAAATGTAGAAATGGACTTCAAATACTACAGCTGGCCAATGCTTTGACGATCCCAAAACACTGCTGAATGACCTGAAACATGAGTAATCTCTCTAAATAACTGTCTACAATAAAATAAATTGGTTATGAATAAGAAAAAGAAAAAAATTATATAACTATCAGAACTCAAGACATTTCATTCTTGGCAAAACTGAAGAGCTGCATGAATACAAGCAATAATTGACAACAGTCTAAACTTTAATGACAATGCAAATGCCAGTGCTGAGGTTATCAATAAAAAGTAGGGATACCTTACTATGATAGGCCAACTCTTTTTCTGACAGGAGGAAGACATTACAATAATCAATACTAAAGCTGAAAGTACTGTGCGGCATACTGGCTATGGGATCACTAAGCAAGTATACACTCCATAAAACTAAACCCCACAACCAACAAAATAGGTGCATTTGTGGCTGGTCTACACACTGACTTAGTGGACAGTACGGAAACTGCTGTTTTGGCCAACTATTGATTTCAAAAATCAAATAAATCTTATTTTTATATAAACTGCTACACATGTCGGGCACTGCCCTTTAAGAAATATCATCACCTAGTACTAGATGTGATGACCCACTACTGGACCAGTAATCAAGGAGCCTCAGTCTTCATCACTGGCAACAGTGGGGGATGTACACTAGGAGGATAACAGGTACACATGCAGTATTTCCAGATGTAGCTCTCTGCATCAAGTGCAATTTCCCTTAAGAGCACACAGAGATCACAGTCAGTCCAGGGTTGGTTTCTCCTTCTTTCTTCAGATCCCCAGTAAGACTCCCTACTGGCACAGCTATAGAGTTGAGACCTCAGCTGAGTGGCCAAGCCAAGACCTTCAGCACCCATCCCTGCCCAAGTAGCTGACACACATATTCTTTGAGGTTTGATTTACACACACACACACACACACACACACACACACACACACACACACACACACACACACACACACACACACACACTCACACACACACACCTGGGAAAGGCTGGCACAGGTTTACTAGCTATGCCCCCTTTTGCTAGACTATAAGGTAGTTATCACTGCCACCAGCCAACTCCTTATCATCTACTTTAAGGCCCTTAACAATGGGTGTCCAATCTTACTGTGTAATATTAATATTAATACAAATGGTAGTTTGACCAAGAGCAAGGCTATTAGGAGTGTCACCAAATAAATATGCAAGTACTCTCAAAATGTAAATATCTCTACACAGATCAGCCACAATGAAAGGTTTAAATATATTTAATAATAAATAAACAAAAAAATACTCATATATATATATATTTTTTTCACAGTGACATCAGAGATCAAAATCACAGGAAATATTTCAAACAGCATTGCAGTACAGTCTCATATAAATAAAGAAAAGTATCTAAACTAAGCTTTCCTATATTCTTGACTACATCTAAGACAAGTATACTATTCTCTAGTAACTTAAAAATAAAAAAAATAGTAAGCCATGCTCAAATAACCCGCAAACTTTAATAAAAACTGTTATAAAAGCTAAGATATGGTTAAGAGCTTTCGTCTTAATATTTTAAACACACCATCAGAACCATATAAAAGCTGGAAAATACATTTAAATATGCCTGATGTACTTAACACACCTCCATCTACAAATCAATCAAAATTAAAGTAAATATCAAGCCCCATGAAGTTCTTAAAAAGCTATTAATCAAGTAAAACAATGAACCAAACTTATAACAAATAAACCAAAGCAACACTAAAACATATACAAAAATATATAACTTTTTAAAACTTGTTAGCTCTCCTTTTCAATTAATTGGTAGTAGATATACCATCATTAATACCAGGTGCAGTGGTGGCATCAATACTCAGCTGTCAAAACATCTTGTGTTGCAGTAGAGTGTTCTTCCAGTCAACAGAATTAACTGACACCTGTTCAAGAACCAAAAACATAAACTTAACAAAACCCTCGCAAACTAAGGAATGTCTAATGACGGCACTTTTGTTGTCAGGTCGTTGTACATTGTACAGATATTGGTAGATTCTGTGGGTGAGAGCATTGATGGTCCTCCCTACATAAAAAGCTGGACACTGGGTGCAAAAAGCAAGGTAGATCACTCTCTCAGAGTGACAATAAAACTTGCCACCCCTCATCCTTCTTATAATCTTATCATAAAGCCATCCCAAATAATTACTTTCTATGTAACTGCACTAGTGGCATCTGCCACATCTTTGGGTCACAGGGAACATGGCATAAGTGTCGGGGAGTGGCCTTTCTGAAAAATCCTTGATGTTATGTTTGCTCTTGTAGGTGAAAACAGGGCTAGGTGTGGTTAAAGATTTAGTAGTCATCACAGTGAAATAAAGCCCAATTCTTACATATGATGTTTTCAACATCCTTAACATTCAGTGAACAGTGCAATCCCATATTGTTCTGAGTGTTTAATACGGCCCTCTCCACAATTTTGGGACCTTAGTTTGCAACCAAACAATACTTGATGACAGAGCCATATCTACCATGTCTCTCAGCCCAAACATCAGATTCGATAGTATTGAGCACAGAGACAGGGTAACCAAGCTCAATGAACATGTTCCTAAGTATAACAAATTCTTCCTGGCAAATCATGTCGTCAGAAGTGAGTCTTCACACACTAATGTAGTGACTCCTTTCAATTCCCTTTTTTGATGAAGGGGATGGCAACTGGAAAAATAAAGGAAGCCGTTACAAAAAGTGGATTTTCTATACACCCTAGTCTCTATTCTCCTGTTTACCAACCATTGCATAGTAATATCCAGATAAGGTATCTCACAAGTACCAATGTAATGAGTAAATATAAAAAAAATTGGTACTCCTCTCCATATAATGAAGTTGTTCAACAAATTGTTTCTGGTCTCCTTGCCAAATGAATAGTATTTTGTCTAGGTACTGATAGTAACCAACACAATATTTAAATAATGGAAGTTGAAAAATAATATCTAATTCCCATTTAAGTAAAATACAGTTACGGACTATGGGGGCCACACATAGCTACAACAGAAAGTTGCTTATAAAATTTGCCACAAAATGTAATAAAATTGTTAGTGAGCATAATGTCAATAAAGTCATGAATAAAGGACTTTTTTTGTTCTGATAAATTACCAAATTTGTGAACCATCCCATCAAACCACAATAAACCATCCCCATGGGGTATAACAGAGAAAAAACTCTGTATATCACAGGTGGTGAAGAAACAATCTTGACTCATGTCAACATTGCGCAACTTATCTAACAAGTCCCATGAATCATGGACAATGTGCTTGAAGTTACCACACAAGTTCTTAAGTTTGAAGTCAATAAATTTGGCGAGGGGTTCTGTAATTGAACCTGCAGAAGCCACAATGAGGTGCAGTGGTGAATCTGATACACCTGAATGGAGCTTTGGAATCCCAAATATCATAGGCACAACAGGATCGGTCACTTTCAAAAACTTAGAGTTCCAGAGTAATGTGATCACCCAGGGCAACTCTGATGCTTCTGTATGTTATACTGATTTCACTGAGGGATACTGGGCCACAGATCTCAGTGTCACCCAGAAGATTCTACATGTGACCCTTATAATCCAAATTATACATAATAACAAGGCCACCCCCTTATTGGGTTTCATACATCTAATCTCCTTGTCCATCATAAGAGAAGATAAAATACATCCGTCATCGGCCGTAAGACTGTAATAGGCTTTTTTTACGTTTACTGTTCAATAAAACCCGAATCTCCCTTTCACAAACTTTTTCAAAACAGATAGATAATGGGGTGCAACAGGGGCTGCTTAGCAGTATTTAGCATCTACCTGTGAAAATACATAGACCTCAGATATTTGGCAGATGCCGGAAATCATAAAACAACTACATTCCTCCACATTTCAAGACTAGTAATTATTTCACCTTAAAGACAATACAGAAAATGTCTCAGCACAGACTCTGTCTCTAGCTCATTGAAAACTGAAAGATACCATCTTTTATTGTGTATCAAGTAATTTAATTTCAGCTAATATACTAACGTTAACCACCTGTATTCCAGTTTCCACTGTTAAAATATATACACTTAAATAGTTACAATAGTGCATATACATTTCTGTTCTATTCCAGAAGGGCACACTGTGGTTAAATTTCAAACAGCACTTTGCAAAAACCTTTTCAACACACACTTCTGTACCAGCAGTTTGATATACAGGTGGCATACAGTTCTAATACATTTGTAACACAAGCATCTTATATAAATCATGTTGATATTCACAAATGACATATAATTATTTACAAAATTTCAGATAGCTGTGCTGGCAGTATCCCCCTTTGTTACACTAGACATATAGAGAACTAAGGCTAACAAACCAAAAGCAACTAAGCAAAGGATGTTCCTTTTCTAAAATAGTGACAAAGCTTCAAGCAACTTCTTGTCTAACATCCAGAACAATGTTCATCAAATATGAGCAAGCTAAATCTCTACCTCAGTTTCAACTTGGATGAAAATGTTATTTGCCAAATATACTGCCTCGTACCATCTGTGATGTAGGATAATCCTCACCTGATTAACACAGCTGATGCTCAAGTTCTTTCTTATCAACTTCATCTCAGCTGATGACTTCACTATTGTCCTTTATAATTTAGGTACTACTATAGGTAATTTCTATTTGCTGTTTTTTCCCCCAAGATCATGATCTGTGTGTCTTTTTTTCCAGTTCTACATACATATTGTTGTGCCTTATATCAAAATGTTTATGTTACATGGTCAATGTGCAGTTTTGCTGACTAGCGATTTTAAACATTCTAAACTGTAAATTACTTTGACTACTACTGTGATTGTAGACTTTACTAACCTAAATAAGTTACTGATGCTTTCTATATGGGTCCTCTTTAAAAATGGGCTCTGTGTAGTAGGGTCAATCTTGTTACCAATATGTAAATAAAAGAAATTATCAAGAGCCAAACAGTCTGCAGCATATACCTCCTGATTCTCCCACAGGTTTTCCCTCTTCCCAGTCTAAAGCATACTCAGCTACTTAGTTCTTCCCTGCTTTTCTTATTTTAATAGTGAGGCATACTTGCAAGACATCCCTGTATGCTAACAAACAGCCTATCCTTCTAGATATGTTATGCATGCATGTCTTTTCTTTGAATGTCTTCTTCTACTTCCCATCTCAAGTCAATCATCTCCAAATCGGCAACAATACAGAACTTGAATTCATCTTTTTCATGCTGTGTTAGTAATCCCCATCCCACTTTCTGTACAGTTAGCCTCGTATCCATTTCTTCCCCTCTCTTTGAAACTTCCCCTTATCCCTCTTTTTGCTGTCTCACAAAAGTAGAATGCCATCCGGACCCTTGCTAACCTTTTCAGTGATTTGCAATTCTTTTATTGGTCTTTGCTTCTTTTCTCCCTTTTCTCTTGATCTGTTCACTTCTCTTTGCAGGCATCATGATCTTTTTCTGAAAAATCTTTGCTAAATTTTAATATAAAATGAAGCACACACTCACGCACACACATGTATGCAGTCCATTAACAGCAGTGGGATCTCATCTGCTATGGGCACTAAGATGCACTTTACAAGCAAATGTCTCCAGGCCACAGTGGTAGGAGCATAAGAATGCAGCAAGAGCTGTGCTATGATGAATACCTAGGATGCACTTTATGCACAGGTACCCCCAGATCACAGTGAAAGAGGTGAAAGAATGCAGTCGACGATCTTCTCTGAATACCTAGTGCACTAATTAAGCACGGTTATCATGAGGAAACTGTGGTAACTGCACAGGAAGGCAGTAAGGAGTAGATATGCATGACTCATATTTTGGGAAGCAAAACATCATAATGCTATGCTGCATATCAGTATGGATTTCTCTACATGCTGCTGTCTTATTTGCTCTGTACAATCTTTTGAGATGTTCCTTCTTTAACCAGAAAGCCTGCAGATTTTCAAGACTACCCTCTAAAATGAATCATATATTTTTAGTACTTATGATAACATTATATTTTACAGTACATACTATATTAATGTGCAGAAGTCGTTCATGGTCATTTCATACACATAACATAGCTAACTGGTGCTACTTCTCCGCCATCCATAAACATTCCAGCTACGCGGGTTAGTGTTGGGACAGCTCAGACCAATTACTCCAACACTGGTCCCCATTCTTGGATATACCAGTATCCAATGTCAGGCAACAATGCATCCTGACTCATGTATCTACCCTCATCCATCTTTCAGGAAAAAGTTCTTGCCCAAACAACAGTTCATATTTTCTGAAGACGTAAGACAAGAAAAATCCTGTTTTCCACTTTTCACATGTAGGTATCTGGGGCCACCTGATTGGTCTCTGCAGTTCTTTGCTAACTGTTTTTTCAACTGAAAAAGCAAGATGACAGATGTTGGAAAGGCACATGGGAGAAGGATGTGTGGCCACAGCAATCATTCTTGAGATGCTGCATGCATCAGTGTAAACAAAAAAAAAACAATACGTATATATATACACACACACACATATATATTTTATATATATATATATATATATATATATATATATATATATATATATATATATATATAGAAATTATTGCACTTTATGTTTATTTACACATTTGTACTGTATTCACAGAAGCATTTATTCCACTACACTGGGTTGTTGTTCCTGGAAAATGCTACTGCATGTAGGCTATAAGATAGGACATTGTTAAAAATGTGCACAATTTGCATCCTATACACATCCATACATACACATTCCACAGTGAACTACTACTGTAAGTGGACAGTACAACACACTGACTACTCAAATGCACAAGTGTTACACAGCTCAGAAACAGTACTATTCATGAAAATGAAAGAGATCTGTGTCATTGTCTACTTATGCTGAAAAATATACTTCATTTACACCATTAGAGCATCACAACAATAACACAGTATTGAAACGACAGCACAGGCTTCGTAGTAATTTGTTTACTGTTGGTCAAAATTGTTGTATTTGAAAGCATACTTTAGTAGAGTCAAACTGGAAAATGTTACAGACAAATTACTTTATTGACAATAAAGACGTACTTTTTATGCAGGGATGCCAGGATGGAAAAAAAATATAGAGATCATTGAAGAGGACAATGGGGGTTCTTCTAAACGCTCCCTGAAGGATGGCACTCTACTAATGCACATTAGGAGGAATAACAAGCTATTTGACAGTAGATGGGTGGAGGAAGAGGTAGTCTTTGGTGTTAATGCTGCTGGTGGCCTTGGATGGAAGACATCTGAACACAGGTGGAAGGTAAACAATATGGAAAGGCAAAGCAAAATGAAGGTTCAAGGCATAAAGTTCCAAGAAGACAGTGGACAGACTGTGGCCTCAGGGGAAATGTTACTTACACCGGAGGGGCCGCTCCACCTTGTTTCAAAAGTGGACATCACCAATGGTCCTAGAAGCACAAATGTGTCGGCAGCTTACAAGTCAGGATGAATTGTTTTTGGGTGCCAATAGTATCTGCTGTGACATCACCATCTCCTGCTCTAAACCTGACCAGGCATCAACCAACACAGCCAGGTGTCCTAAGTGGCAGTTGTATCAAGAACTACTGATGAAAAATGTAACATTTACTTGGGGGTGCACTAAAAATTCTAACTTTTCCTTTTTAAGGGGGCAGCAACATTGATTATAAGTAGGATATCACATTGGGTACAGCCACACATCAGATGGCTCACAGCCTACATGGGTCTGCATACAGCATGTGTAAAATGAAATGCATTTCCTTGCCACAGGACTGACAATGCCACTGTAACTGGTGAGTATCTGGCAGCATCTGTAGCTATGCAGCCTGCCCAGGTACAAGACTAATTTTTGAATGATAATGGTATGGAGAATGTTATCAGGGGCCAAAAAGCAACTACAACCAGTACAACTGTAACACAATTTGGTGTGGGGTCCACAAACAGTGCATCAGCATTAGCTGCAGGGATGGTGATTTACAGTCCAGCCAAGCTTCTAGCACTTAAAAAGTCAGCTACACTGGATAATGACATGCATGAGGATGACTTTTGTACTTATGAAGACCGGATGTGACATCCCACCAAGGGCTGCATCATCACTGTGTCTCTGCAGCTGGATTTGTGGCCACTGTTTCTGGTGATGTTCCATCATTCCTTCCTCAAAGACTGACAGAGTACTTGGCACACGTCTGGACAGCTATGGCACTGCACGACACTGACTGCATTACAGGTCGACTACTGTATGAGTACCACATGTGGTCTCAGAAGCATGATGCCCACATGGGGCAGCACCAGTTTGCTTTAGCCATGCAGCTTCACAGGCACAACAATATATCACATGAATGCAGTAAGATACGTGGACTGACTGTGAGCCAGTGAAAATGTAGACAACAAAAGTACTAAACCAGTAGCCACTGTTCTGCACACCACTGGGCCTGCTCGCACAATGGAATCACAAGGGTGAGTATGTGTGTTATCAGCAAACCCTAACCATGGTCTTGAAAATGTTCACCTGCTGTACAGAAACTATCCTCAGAAATTCAGCAAGTTACTCCTGGGGACAGAGTTCCTACTGCCAGTTCATATCAGGGCTGACATGCAAATTCCTCCCTAGCACGGTCTGGGACATCTCAAGGATGCAGATGTCAGCAGAGAATTTTGATGGACCCACAGATGTTCTGTGTCAAACAAAACACCACTACTGATGCATGTCAAGGCCATGTGCTGCTGTATGCCTGCCATGCTGTAACACTGCCATACTGGGTGCCTGCTCCTTTCCTATGAACAAAATGACTGTATGCCTTATTAGATCCCCTGCAGTTTATATGAAGTTGAGTTGTGAATTATACACACTGTAACTGACACTTTAAAAAAAAAACAATACCTGCATTTTTTTCTTGCGTCACTAACTTCATCCAAAGACTTACTGTAGTAATCTGTTTCTCATCTGATGGACTCATCTGACTTTACTGCTGTCTTGGCTGGTTGGGGGTGGCATCTCAAGTCTACAGTCCTTGGTGTTCACAGCAAAGCAGGTGCTGCTATCAACTTGCTGCGAAAAAAACTTTATGCTACAAATATTCTACAGGCCTTGCCTGGTATGTACTGCAGTGCATTACATGAATCATGCAAACACTGGAGCTGCACTTTTAAATGTACAAATGTACGTTCAGTTATGTTACTTTGGCACATGCGGACACTGTTATAAGCAGCCAAAGTCATGAACTTGCTTTTGTTTGAGGTCCTCAGATGTGGGTTAGCATGGCTACCCCAAAGATCCCTGGTAATGATGCCTATCATTCTGTTGCAGTGGTTGCTACACTGGTCACATACCAGCCAAAGCTTTATGAAATGATACCCACTCATAACCATAAGTGTCAACCTATACAGCAGTATGATTATTTACGTATGTGGCATTCATGGCACTAGTGATGACTGGCATTCCAGATACCACAGGGAAATTACACATTACTGTAGTGCATTCTACAGGGGTTTGGCGCATCCTTAAGCATGTGTTTGATTGGGCATCAGAAACCTCATCAAATGTGTGAAAATGGGTCCCCTTCAGATGACTGAAGTTTCAAAATTTTGAACATCATAAGGCGAGGACCAGATCATCGAAGTTTTAAACCTTTGAACATTCTGAATGGAGATCGCCATACAATGCAGAATGGTATACTTACCATTTTCTTTGCTGTAATGCTATCTTGGACTTGGCATATTTAAGTAGCAGGGGTGTGTGGGGGGGTGCAGGAGGGCTTGCCCCTCTGCAAAAAAAAACATAAAATAAAACTTTTTTGTGTTTTTTTTTTAAATTGGATGTTCAAAGTTTCAAAACTTCAATCATCTGGTCCTCCGCCATATGAGGTTCAAAGTTTTGATAGTTCAGCTATCTGAAATAGACCCTGTGAAAATATGATTGGCTGAGGTCATATCTCCAGAGGGCTCATCGATAAAACCACTGGCTCAGAGCATGCTCAACTTCTCAAGATATCCAACAGCATTTTGACCCATTTCTCAACATAACAAAGACCTCAGAGGTTAACTAAAAGAGAGAGTGGGGGCAAAGCCTAACACACACACAGGGAGGTAAGGGGAGTGAAGTCCCCTTTAAAATACTTTATTTGCGAGCTCAATCTTTATGAGTTGCATCTCAATAAGATGACCTTGGATGAGTAAAACAATCTCTAATGAGAATTGTATGCGAGTAGAAGGGTTAAAGCACGATGAGCATGTCTGTAGAGGTAAATGCTGCCTGCTGGAACTTCCATCCCTTAACACAGGTCACAAAGAGGCTGAGGCTGCAGCCATCCATCTGCAATCAGTGCTGCTGCCCCTTCCTAGGTGGGCTGTTGTACAGCACCTGCATCCAAAAGCACCTCTGGTGAAGATCTTGTGCCATTGGCTGGGTAGTGCTTAAATGACTGCAATCCACTACACTGGTTTGTATGTATCAGTGTTAGTGTTGTAAACATTGCTTGTTTCCTAGCCTGCAAAATCTCTGAACATATCACATCATTTGTGAACTGTGTACGTGATTTTATACTTTGGCATGCAGTGCAAGTTACTAATCTGCATACACATTTAAAATGTTTTATTAAGCATAATTTTCACTGAACACCTCCCTTACACACTGAATCTCTCCCACTATTTCTCAAGATACATGATCAAGACAACTTGCAGGCAGAGTGTCACGAATTGCAAAAATTATTTTTCTAATTCTTAATGGAAAATAACAATAGCATTTTTGCAGCTGTAAATTGCCAAACTGAAAAAACTGTGTTCACCAAACTATTTATTTATTTGACATGTGTTTACTGGGATAGTCCGACTGGGCACAGGCCCATTTTCAGGAGAGGTCTGTGGGGAAAAGCCCCAGTAGATACAAGTAACAAAAAGACATAGGTTGCAATCTTATTCTGTAGTAACATAAACAAAAGAACAGAATTTATACATAGAATTTATACATAATACATATACAAAGTTATACATAAACTGGATGCCAGCCAGGAGTTAGACAACAGCAGAGATGAGAATTAAATAGATGGGACTTTTGAAGTATTGTGAACTGTGAGGGACTGGCAGTGGTTAGGATGTGCTGGGGGGTTAAGTTCCAAGTCATGGACAATTGATTAGAGCAGAGAGCATCTCTATAGTGATTGTTAGCTTTGGTGACTTGTAATAGGAGTTTGTCAGGAGATCTCAGGTATCTTCTGTTAGACTGAGCCTGAAGTACGTTACGGAGTGCTGGACACTTATCAGGTTGGTAAATTATGCCATGGGCCGTTGTAAATTGGGTGAGAGTTAGGTAATTAGGTAACGCAAGCCAATTTAGTTGGCATAAAGCAGTGCAGTGATGGAATCTATATGGTAAGTTGGTAGCAAATCTGGCAATCTTATTGTAACAAGTATCTAGTTTTATTACATCAGTTTTATTCAGACTGATGAAGATAGAAGCATAAAGAAGAGTAAAGAATAGGCGAGTCCTGGCAGTAGATCGTCTTGTGGGGTCGGTGAGGTAAGGTTTAATTCTGTAAAGTGAACCTATGAACTTTTATTATGGTAAGAGGCAAGTGTTTGTCAAATCTCATGTTATTATCAACTGTAACCCTGAGTATCTTAGTGTGTGACACAGGTTCAATCTTGGAATTGTTAGAAGTATATATCTGAAAAGGGGAATGCAAAGCTGAAATTTTATTACTTGAAAAAATCATAACTTTGGTTTTGTTGGGATTCAAAATTAACAGTCTCAGAGATCCAAAATTCTACTGCTGTGAAGAAAAGGGTTATTTCTAAGAGTTTAGAGATATATCAGAGGAGTACAGTGAGACAGATGCATGAAATTCGTGTGTTTTGTTCACTATGCTCCTGAGATTCATGTTTAGAAGTAAGAGGTCTGATTTTCTATGGGTAGGGTTAGTAGTAATGTGAGTATGTGGAAGGGGTGGTGTGTTAGCTGTAGTGGATGAGTCTTGGGGCCTGGATTTGAGTGGCTGTTGCCACTAAGTTTGGGGTTTAATCTAACCTGAGTAACTTGGACTGGATGCTTGAATGCAAGTTTAGTATATTTATGGAGTGGAGATATGGTGTACTGGTGTGTATATCTATATGTAAAGAATGCTACTTTGGTGGAGTTAAAAAGGTTTGGTGCTATATGAAAGTGTGAACTGGATGCTTGAATGCAAGTTTAGTATATTTATGGAGTGGAGGTATGGTGTACTGGTGTGTATATCTACATGTAAAAAATGCTACTTTGGTGGAGTTAAAAAGGTTTGGTGCTATATGAAAGTGTATAACTTTAGCATGGAGTGGTGAGGGATTTGAGTTTGTAGGGGGAGGGGCAGTGTAGGAAAAGGTGGTGAAAGTAAGATGGAACAATAGAGGTCAGGATAAAAAGAGAGAAATGTTGAAGACAAACATTTTAAATAATGGGGTGAATTTTGTTTTGGGCTGTTTGTAAGATAAAAATTACAAGGTCCCCCAGAGAATTCACTGTGATTGCAGACTACAAATAAAGGCAAATGTTACAGCATATATATATATATATATATATATATACATATATATATATATATATATATATATACACACAATGGCTACTGGTAAGTACAGTTAAAGATGCAATAGCTTACTTAAAATCCACAATACATTATAGTTGGTTGCTAGCCTTATAAAAAGTCTAACAAAACTAAAAGGAAAATTATAAATTCAGTCAGACTTGTCAAGAGCTTTTAACTTCTAAATTGTTTTTGTCATCATTTACAAAATGAACTGTACCTTTTCTGTAGCCATTCTGTACTTGGAAATGCAGTGAGTCTTCTATTTATATCCTTAATTTGTTTTATTTATTTTTTATTTTATACAGAACACTTAGCAGATGTGAACAGTATGTTGCAGAGGGAGGCACTATAAAGGGTAAAAAGAAACGTTTCACCTCCTGTTTGTCTAAAAGTTTTAAGTCCAGGCTAACACCAACCTCACAAATTAGAGAGCTGGCAATCGGACCTCAGTGATCAGAGGCTTTCTATCATGAAAAAAATTCATGCTAGTTAATAAGGCAGTAACTTCACAGAATGGGGCTGACAGGCTTGTTCGAATGTTAAAAAGCAACTGCCATTAGTCAACTGTCAGTTTGTGTTTACATTTATGTCCAAGCAAGTAAAACAAATAAAAAACACCACAAGTAGTGTAAAAAAAATCCACACAAAGCCTCACCGGAAAAAAAAAATTTCCCATCAACTCAGATGTCTACAAGTCCCCAAAAGTGAAAAGCAGTCCCCGAAAAAAAGAAATCCAGACCACAAAAATCAGAAGCTACCACCAGGCACAGAGTTCGATGCTGCATGTAGCTCTGAACCCGGTTTCCTCTTCAAGATTCCAAGTGTCCAAAATAAATACAGCAAGAATTAACTTTCACAGCATGAACATGAACACTAACGAATGTTTGGCCACATAGGCAGCGTGATCTGACCTGAGTGCATCTGTAAAGGGTCTTAATTTTAGCATTTTTCATGTAAATCTGTAGAAACTTGAGTATTATAATTTACTTTATTGTGTGTTATCTTCTTCAAATGGATAAACTTTACACGAATGTAAGCTCCAATGAACACCTGCAACTGGGACCCAACACTGTTAAAGACAGACACACAAAAGGTGAACTGATAACACTGAAAACAAAGAACTGTCAAGCTGATTGACTGGGTCACCGGAGAAGAAAGCAGATTCTTCTATCTCTCACGATTCATGACTTTCTCATTTCGTTTTCAAGTCCCCCGTTTCTTTTTATTTTGGATTTGGTTCCAGTTTTTCAAGTTTCCTATCTAAGATCTCAGATCTCAGACATGACCATTCCAGGTTCCAGGTCTGCAACAACCTCCAAATTAAATCCCCGTGAAGCAAATCCCAACATGAAATCAGTCCTGAGTCAAAACAACAAACATTTTACTATGATCAGGCCGGCTGTACACCTGGGCAGTGAAGCTGGGAAAATCTAACCAACTGCAGAGCTCCTTTCAGTTGCTGCTACACATGTGGTTTCATGACTTCATGCTTTTTTTTTTTTTTTTTTTTTTATTTCTGGCTCAGATTTTCGATACATTACTATTATGTCGTCACAGTAGCACTTAAGTTGAAGTTTTTAGAAGAATGTGATTTTACATAGTTTCACCAGAAATGTTACATGGAAAAAAATTGGGCTAAAATATCATGAAATGCCCAAACTAAGTCCATAGCCAAAAAAGAAATAAAAAATTTAAATTAAGCCCCCTGGTACTTACTATTGTAGTATGCTCAGTGTCTCTGGTTTAGGGGAAAAGAAATTCCGCAGCTTCAGGTGGAAGGACATGACAAGTCTACAAGACTAACCACGAGGGTTGAGTGTGTGTGTGTGTGCAGAGGACAACAATGGGAAGGAACCCTTTGTTTATTACACAGATCTTGTGGACTGACCAGTCTCCAGTGTTTTCAGGTGAAGAGGGTCATGACTAAAGGGTATTGGTGTTAGCTGAAAACAAAGGACTAATAGATGGGGAGACATATTCACTAAATACGTACTAAAATAAAACTGAGATTATAACAGCGAGGATGACTTCTCTTCAGCTCCCCCAGTACTAATTAATACAAGATAAATCATGGATATTTTGTGGGGATAAGCAGTAGGTAGACAGAAAAATAAACTAAATACATTTCATGAAACTGCACTTAAAATTTGCAAAGATAACATTATGTATTTCAGACATCACACAGTACCATAAATCTGCCACGGTCCAGGCAACGCAGATGTTTCAATAACTGTATTCAGACTCCAGCATTGCTGTTAGCTAGTGGGTGCAGGAAAATGAAACAGGAGAATCCACAGGGAGTCACACTTTCTAGCCAATATTAATCACACTTGCATGAGGGATTTTTTTTAATGTTTTTTGCTTGGTCTTGATTCTGGCAGCCTAGGCACACTTCAGTGTCACTGATGATGTACAAGCACTGTGGTAAGGGGATGGGAACAATTATGCTGAGATATTGGAGTGATCATTAGCTAAGGCCAGAGATCACGCTGATATGCAATAAATGGAGTAAAAGCATTCCTGTTTTAAGCTACTGAATATAAACAGGATCAGGGCTGCTCCGTACTGCCGTTAGTATTTCACCCCTCAAAATAATGAGCTCAGAACACAACTAGGGGATCACCAGCCAGTCCAACTAACACGTCCTGTGCACACCTGCATACTACTGAGTATAAACTGGGGAGGGTGTCGGAGTAAACCACTCAGTTTCTCTGCTTTTCTTCATTTTATTAACACAGAATTGTATGCAGTTACTCCACTGGATTTATTTTGTAACTGCTGCAAACATTTTAAACTAGTCTGGTCTTCACACTTTTCTCACTGCTAGTAATCATTTAATGTATAAATATTCATCTGTGCTGTGGCTAAAAGTTGGTCTCTGGACCAGTCCTCTAATTCTTTTATCAAATAAATAAATAGCTGCTAGCTGAAAGCTGAGGGAGGAATCAGTTTGTCCTGGCTCATGGCCCAGAATTATTAATGGCCATAAAAGTACTCCATGAAATTAGAGCAATTACCCTGCAACAATACATGTTACACTTAGAGCACACATGCGGTTCTTACTATCTGACTCGTGTGGCAGACTTCTTTTATAAACTGACAGAAATTCTTTTGTCAGTTGTACACAACACAAAATCAATGATCAGGAATGGTAATGCATACTACTGCAACATCAGTTAGTAAAATTTTAAAGTGTTTAAATGGTCTTCATTCCAGCAATATCAATTTTATAGCAACTACAGCTTCTTGGAATAAAGACCATCTAGCAGCTAATTATATTTTCTTTTCACTTTAAAGCTGGTACAAGTTCCTGTAAATAAAAATGCTGGCTTAGGTAAGGACAACAGAACAATGGAATCAGACCAAGTTTGTAATTCCAAATCAGTCTGATGTTTCAAAGAAAAATATTTTGCCCCTTTAAGACTTACTGACAGAAACACAGCTGGTAGTAGTACCAGACAGTTTTTGGAAAGAATTTATCCTGTATATACACTTATAAATGCAGCTGCCAGTAACAGGCTTCTGTTAGTTACTATTTCAGGAACACTACCAAAATTGGCCCAGAGAACACTAGACCATGTGACACTGCAGATAAATTTTGTTTGTTCAAAAGTAGAAACACTATGGGATGGAATGTTGAACTAAACAGCTAGTTGTAAAAAGCTGTTAAAAGTAAAGTTAGAAAAATAAAAAGTATAGCACACTACTCAGTATGGGTGAAGTTAAAGAAATGCAATGTCACTGGAACCCAAGATAATTTTTCTTTTCCTTCTTCAGGATCTATTAATTAAAAGCAGTACTATTTAGATTGTTTTGGATAAAACTGCAATTAACAGACTGAACAATTAAAAATTAACAATTAATTAGAATGTGTATACATAAACGTTACTACTGTTTGTATATAAATGTAAATAGAAATTAACTACTTTGTGTTTGACTGGAACTTAGTATAATGCAATGTAAGCAAATGGAGCTTTTCTCCCCGGGCCTCCACTGAAAATGGGTATTACCCAGTCAGACTTTCCCACTAAACAAAGGCAAATAAATACATACATAAATAAAACGGAACTTCCAGGCTATGTTCCATAATGAGGTGAAAGTTGAGATCACTGAAAATCAAGGATGTCTAACCCGTGGCCAACGTGCCACATGTGGCCTTGGACAGCTAGTAATGTGGCCCCACAAGATTGCAACCTTTTAACATTGATATATGATATGACCCGATTGCACAGTGTTCAACTTGAGCACTGATTCCAAAACTGATAAATTCTAGGTGTCCGTGAGTTCAGGGCTTGCATCTGCCTGGAATTCGCACTTCTGCAGCGACTGACCTTGCCTGTGTTTTAAAAAAAAAAGAAAAAAATAATTTTCTACTGCGCAGCTCACCCTCAATTAAAAAAAAAAAAGAAAACAAACAGACTTCCGTGGCTGCGGCTTAGCAGCTTAATTTCCACGTTTGCGGTGAAGCAGCTACTTGCCCTGAGTTTTTAGAAGAAAAAGAAGTAGTAATAACTATAACGTCCGGAATTGCAGCTGAGGTTATGTAGCTGCTTGCGTGCCCTGTGTTTTCCACCTGGCAGTTGGAACTTGGACAGAAATTTAAATGAACTGTTCTGTTCCCTCCCAGTAAGACAGTTACAGTGGTGGCTTTATGCTGGTTGCAGGGGAGCGCATCTTTCCCTTTTGCCAACTATTAATAGTAAACATTTACTAGCAGAAAAAAAAAAACAGTACTGCAGAGCTGATCCTGATTATCTTGTTCCAGCAATTCAGGAGTGAGAACAGAAGACACTGTTCAAAGACCCTGAATGTATTTTATTTCTTAAGCAAGGCTTGAATAAAAAGAGGTACAGATTTTTGTAGAATGCGCACATTTTTGCCTTATATTTTTGACCTGTTCCTCATAAAAATTGTCTTTGTTTTTAACAAATCACTGGGATGATGTAAGGATTAAAGTTACTAAATAATGATATGCATTTGAGTTTCGGACTTCATATCCTTCAGAAAAAATGCATTTTGACGCATCCCATCGTTCTAGCAACTTTCTAAGTTTATAGCAGCAATATTTAAAATGTGTCACTAGTTTTGGGCTTTTGTCCCTCTCTACCCATTATGACATCCTTTGTCCAGATTTCTTGCACTAAAAGGTTGAGAGGTATTATGTATGTGTTTGTGTGTGCGTGTGTGTGTGTGTGTGTGTGTGTGTGTGTGTGTGTGTGTGTGTGGGTGTGTGCGTGTGTATGTGTGGATGTGTGCGTGTGCGTGTGTGTGGTGTGTGTGTGTGTGTGTGCGTGTGTGTGTGTGTGCGTGTGTGTGTGTGTGTGTGTGGTGTGTGTGTGTGTGGGTGTGTGTATGTGCGTGTGTGTGTGTGTGTGTGTGTGTGGTGTGTGTAAGAGGTAGTTATAGCATAATACTCAACTATTCAAGTTTTTGCATAATGACCAGATTTTTGCCTCATATTTTTGTCAGTTCCTCATGAAAAGGATTGAAGTTGCTAAATAATGACAGACATTTGAGTTTTAGACTTCACATCCTTTACATTAGAAAATTGCATACTAACACAAATCCTGTTATTCTAGCATTTCTAAGTTTATGTCTGTCCCTACTTACATTAGGATTTGTCCAGATTTCTTGCACTAAGGGGTTGAGATGTGTGTGTGTGTGTGTGTGTGTGTGTGTGTGTGTGTGTGTGTGTGTGTGTGTGTGTGTGTGTGTGTGTGTGAGAGACAGAGAGATTTGCTTAGGATCAAACCCTGAACCTTAGATACAGGAAACAAGAGGTTGAATCCTACCCCAACTACTAAGCTGAATTTTTCACGGAACTGAGTCTCAAGTGTATTTTCAAAGAAATGTGTGCTTCAAAGGAAAAGAAGTTTACTGCTCCTTATGATAAGTCTGTTTACAATGTGCAGCTGTTTTGTTTAACAAATGGTATCTCTATTGTGATATAGAATTTTAAAGCAGTGTTAGTAGCACAACAGGTCACATACATGCATTTGATCAGTCATCATTTTTGGGTTTATTAATGGCTTAACATAAATCATAATTAAAAAAATATGGCTACTTGGACATGTATTCTGGAAAGACAAAGAAATTAATGACATATTAGAAGGCATGAATATCTTTAAGAAACCAGCAAAGTCGAGAGGTATGATCTCTTAAAAATGGAAGGGTTCCATATAGAGTTATCTGAAAAAAAAAATAGTAACGAAGATGTTAGAGAATTAGAATTTTAAGGCAACTATTAGGCATTCATTATTACATTTACTGCTTGAATGCACCTACAGTGGAGCCAGCGGGTCGACTTTGGTCGCCCATGGCAGCAAAACAGTCATTGCTTGTTGTTCTTCTTTTGACTTTTCCTGGCTAGGGGTCGCCACAGCGGAACTCCGGTCCACTAATGATTGGCAGTAGATTTTTTATGGTGCCGAGGTGCCAGCTCAACGCCCAACCTTCAACGAAGGCACGCCCATTCACCCATGTCTTTCGAAGGCCACTCGACCGTGGGGAGGACATGCAGACGCCACACAGAAGGCGCTCCAGCCGAGAATCGAACGGGACAACCTCTTGCTGTTGGGCGACAACGCTACCACTGCACTACCACAGCTTGAAACAGTCATTGTATAATAGTGCATATTTTGCTTGTGCTACTTCGCCCCATGACGTGCTTAGAAAACGTGTTGGAGGACTACTACTGTCACTACTACTATTACTATTACTACTAAAGATTGTATACATGAGTAAAACAGAAAATGTAGCAAGCCATTAGGAAGAGCTGGGAAAGCAGATTCAGACATGCCCTCTGCAATCTACAGCAGCTGCAGCATGGAGGGCATCTGCACCACCAACATATGCAAGACTCCTAAACAGAGTCATGTGGCCATCATTGTGTGTGTTGAATATGCCATAATGTGAAATGAATGGGACACCGAGCAACAGCTAGCAGTGTCAGTGGTGCAACAGGTAGCATATCTGCCTATGGTTCTGGAAGATAAAGTACAGTTTTGTACCTACCATAAATGTAGATGTTCGAGGATCCACATTGCTGCAGTCCTTACTATTGGGGTAGTCCGCTGTCCAGTCGGCCCGAATACCAGAGTATAAGGCTGACGTCGGTCAGGGCGCATTAGACTGACGTCAGTACGTCAGGGTACTAATGCGCATGACCGACGTCATATCCTCAGTCTTTTCTTGCCCCAGATGTCAGAAGACCCTAAAAAGACAAGGCCCAAAATACCTGCACCAAACATATGTACAATATATACAAAAGATATATACAAAAATACCAGCATATAACCTCACCTACACAACCACCCCTAAACACAGAGGGGAAGGAGGGAGGGTAAATTGGACTGCAGCAATGTGGATCCTCGAACATCTACATTTATGGTAGGTACAAAACTGTACTATGTTCTTCGCTCCACATTGCTGCAGTCCTTACTATTGGGTAGAATCCCAAAGCAGAGGTAAGGGAGGCTGGCAAATCATAAAGAAGTAGGAGCTGACAACAAGCCTTGCAAAACAGCTGTGGCAAAACCAGCCCTAGACTTAGAGTAGATAGGAAGGTGATAATGCTTAGAGAAAGTATGCACTGAACTCCAAGTAGCTGCCTCCAAAATATCCTTAGTTGCCACCCCCCTTAGAAATGCTGTTGAAGTGGCAGTAGCCCTAGTGGAATGAGGCCTAATCCCAGCTGGAATCTCCTTGCCATGATGGGAATAACAAAATGCAATGCAAAACCCAATCCACCTAGAAATAGTTTGTTTTGACACAGGCTTGCCCTCTAACTCAAAGCAAAAGAAACAAACAACTGCTGAGACTGCCTAAAATCCTTAGTCCTGCTTAAATAATAACGCAATTGCCTGTGTACATCTAAAGTGTGCAAAATCTTTTCCCCTTTATTTTGGGGGTCTGCATAAAAAGTAGGCAAATGAATAGTTTGGTTTAAAGCCACACTAGAAACCACCTTAGGCATAAAGGAAGGATTAGTACGTAATGATACCCTATCCTTATGGAAAATCAAAAAGGGCTCGACTGCCATAAGGGCCTGCAACTCAGACACCCTTCTTGCAGAAGTAATAGCCAACAGAAAAGCAGTCTTCCATGACAAGTATTTCAATTCAGCAGTAGCCGCAGGCTCAAAAGGTTGTAGAGTAAGTTTTTCCAACACAAAATTGAGATCCCAAGCAGGAGTAGGAGCTCTACGGGGGTCTTATATTCTTTGCCCTCTAAGAAACTGCTTGAACAAAGGATGCGAAAACAATGGTGGGTCACAATCATAGTGAGCTGAAATTGCTGCAGCATGAATCTTAATGGAAGAGAAGGACAAACCTTTGTCCAATAACTCAGTAAGATATTGAAGAGCCACACTCAAATTAGGCTCAGAAATCTCCAAATTCTTTGCTGTACTCCAAAATAAAAATCTCTTCCATTTTTCTGTGTACACTTTCCTTGTACTAGGTCTTCTAGCTTCCATAATCACATTTAAAACTTGTTGAGGAAGTTGAGACCTGCTGTGTTTCAACACAGAATATGCCAGGCTGTTAGATGAAGAGAGTGAAGCTTGACATTGAGCAGATGACCGTCCTTCTGAGATAACAGATGAGGAATCAGAGGTAAAGGCCATGGAGGCTTCCTTACCAGACTCCTTAGTAGTGGGTACCAGTGTTGCCGAGGCCAATCTGGAGCTATCAAAATCATCCTTGGCCTGTCTTGTCTGACTTTTAATAGTACCTTTGGAAGAAGAGGCAGAGGTGGAAAGGCATACACATGAAGGTTTTTCCAACTGAAAGACAGAGCATCCACTTTCCAAGCTGTGTGATGAAACCCCTTTGTGCAATACTTTGGCAGCTGGTGGTTTAGTGGAGAAGCGAACAGATCTATGTCTGGAGTTCCCCATGACACTGTCAATTTCTGAAATACATGAAGATCCAGTTTCCACTCGTGGGGATCCATGATTTGTCTGCTTAACACATCTGCTAAGGAGTTCTGTGCTCGCGGCAGAAACCTTGCCTGAAGAGTTAGTTGCAAGCTTAGCGCAGTCTCCCATAAAATCATTGCTTGCCTGCATAGAGGATAAGAATGTGTTCCCCTTGCTTGTTGATGTACCACATGACAGTTGTGTTGTCTGTTAGAATCAACACCTGCCCTGGAAGAAGTAACTCCTTGAAAGCCATTAATGCAAACTGGACTGCTAACATCTCCTTCATGTTGATATGTAGATGCTGTAGTCTGGCAGGCCACTTGTCTTGTATCCACTTTCCATTCAGATGAGCTCCCCCAAGCAATGTCCGAGGCATCTGTCGTTAAAATCTGACTCGCCTCTGGCCGGGTCACAGAGAGTCCCTTGTTTAGGTGACATTCCTGAGCCCACCACAAAAATTCTTTTTGAAGGCAAGGTATTATTTGAATGACAGTGTCCAAATCCTGGCAGTGCTGTGTCCATACATTTTTGAGATACCATTGTAGCTTCCTCATATGCAGTTTGGCATTGGGAAGCACCAGAATACAAGATGCCATGAACCCTAATGCTTGAAGGACTGTCCTTGCAGTCAGCACGGACTGATGAGATAGTTGATGGAAGTAAAGTGATAGACTCTTTTGTTTGTCCGGGGTTAAAAAGGCCATCTGGGCTGCTGTATTCAGTCTCACACCCAGAAAACACATGTCTTGAGAGGGTACTAGACTGGACTTTATTTCGTTCACAGAATACCCTAGGCATCTTAGCACTGCTATAACATATTCCAGATGCTGTAGAAGGTCTTCCTTTTCTTGAGCCAGAATCAGGCAGTCGTCCAAGTAAGGATAGATTTGAATTCCTTTTAGCCTGAAGTAAGCTATCACTGGAGCCAGAACCTTTGTGAATACTCTGGGCGCAGTAGATAAGCCAAAGGGCAATGCAGAGAACTGATAATGAGAATTTCCAGCTCGAAAACGCAGATACTTCCTGCAACTTAGTCTTATAGGCACATGAAGGTAAGCTTCCTTGAGATCTAAAGTTACCATCCAGTGATCTTTGCCCAGCAGAGGTAAAAGCTGTTGTAACGTCAACATCTTGAACTTGGGAATGTCCAGATAAGTGTTGAGGATATACAAATCCAAAATTGGTCTCCACGTGTTCCCCTTCTTTGGTACTAGGAACAGGCGAGAATAAAATCCTAGGCCCCTTTCTGATACAGGGACTGGCTGAATGGCCCCTATTTGGAGTAACTGAGAAATTTGCTTGTGAGCCTCTTCCCTTTGTGGAGGAGGAACGTCTGGCATGCCTTTGACAGGGGGCAATGTATGGAAATAAAACCTGTAACCGTGGTGAATGATATCCAACACCCATCTGTCTTGAGTAATTAAATCCCAATGTTCCTTGAAAAGAGACAGTCTTCCTCCCAAAGGAGCTGCCAGACGAGAATCTACTGGCAGCTGAAAAGGCAGGTCATTGGGTCTGTTTACGAAAGGACTGACCCCTGCCCTCACCAGAAGGCTGAGCAGGTGAACTCCCTGTCCTAGGCCTAAAAGAACCTTGAGCTCTGCCCCTACCACGTCTAGACCTACCCCTAGACTGGGAATCATAAGCAGGATATGTCCATCCCTTAGTAGGCCAATTTCTACTAAACTTCGGTGGCTGCACCTGCAAAAAATCTTTAACAGTTTGCATAGACTTAGCTTTGTCCTCCATTTTCTTTAAAACTGCTTCCACAGGCGAACCAAACAACACATCCGACTGTAAAGGAGCATCCAAAATCCTTGTCTTAACATGCTCAGCTAAATTCTGATCCCTCAACCAGGCATGCCTGCGAAGAACAGAACTAGTGGCAGCCACCCTCGAGGAGGCCTGTACAGCATCAAAACCACATTGCAAGGAATGCTTACCCACTTGTTCAGACACATGAACTAAATCCAGCAACTCTTTACACTCAATACCTTCCGCCAAAGCATCCACCTTAGATTTCAGTTGTGAAAGGAGATAATTTTGATATTTAAGCATGTGAAACTGACAATTCAACGCCCTCATGGCTAAAGTGGAAGAAGTATACACTTTCTTTCCCCATCTATCCAAAGCCCTTGCCTCTTTATCAGTGGGAACAGGGTTTTTAACCACAGAGGCCTTAACACCTTTAGGTCCCTGAGAAACAGTTTCGGGTCTGCCCTAGGACTCTTAAAAAGATACTTATGAGCTTCAGGCACCCTATAGTACCTATCAGGTTTAACAGGAGCAGGAGGCAAAGAATCAGGGTTCAGGGAAGCCTCTGCAAAAACATCTTCCACCACATTCAACACAGGAGGTATAGCTAAGGGCCTATGCTGGGGCAAAAACAAGAATTCCCTAAGCCTTTTCCTGGAATCAGAGTAATCCTGACCTTCCCATTTAAAGTGCTCCCTCATGGAATGCAGAGTCTCTGAAAATGAGAAATCCTCAGGAGGAGAAGCTGTAGGAGTGGAATCATCCACATCCGAATCAGAATAAGGAGGATACTCCTGCAAATCTTCCGCAGAAGACTCAGAAGCCTCTGAACACTGTTCAAAACTATCAAACTCCGGTTCCACCCTAGGCCTCTTATCAGGAGGGGGCATAGAACCTCTAATCATAGTAATCAAATCTTCTGCCATTTTAAGCATATGTTTCTTAGGCACAGAACCTGAAATGCTAGGAGAAGCCCCCACAAAAGCTGAACTTGGCCTACCTCTCAAAGAAGTTTTGGCAACAGAAGGAGAGGCTCTAACTACCTTGGGAAGAGAGGGAAGAACAGTTACCTGAGAAGCCCCCTCAGCCTGGCCTACGTCCTGAGAAGGCACATCCTGTAACAGTAAAGTCTCTGCCTGAGACTCCAAAGAAACTCCTGGCAAAACCTCTGGCTCCACTGAGCCATCTAAAGAACCGACGTCCGGGACTGCCGGTTCATCAACCCTAGGCTTCGCTGTTTTGTCCTTGCGCTTCTTGGACGAAGCGGGCGTCGGAGCATCCGACGGCATTTTATAATTGCAACGCTTCCCAAACACTAACCTGGCACAGTCTAACCGTCTCTTAATAGTGCGCTTGTTAAACCTAGCACAAGAGCGGCATCCAACAACGTCGTGCTCAGGCCCTAAACAAGGTATACACAAGGTATGGTAATCCCTATGAGGTATCTGTTTCCCACAAGAAATACAGTTATTCACTTTTTCTGACATCCGGTTAAATACCGAGGCAAGAAAAAACCAAAATGTTCCCCAACGGGGTACTTAGCCAACTCTGATTCGGTCTGAAACTCCGGCTTCGGAAATATTTCAGAACGCCAACCTGCACTCGCAAAACTGCTTCTGCATCGGACCATGCGGCAAAAAAGACTGAGGATATGACGTCGGTCATGCGCATTAGTACCCTGACGTACTGACGTCAGTCTAATGCGCCCTGACCGACGTCAGCCTTATACTCTGGTATTCGGGCCGACTGGACAGCGGACTACCCCAATAGTAAGGACTGCAGCAATGTGGAACGAAGAACATCAAGACTATGAGTTCTGTTCCTGGGGGTACTGTACTCCTGGGTGTGCCATCCTTTGGGTAAGACATTAATCTAAGGTCCCATCTGCTTGACTTGGTGGTATCTTGGCTGGAGGTAAAAGATCCCACAGCACCTACTGAAAAGGGAAGGGGAAATTCCCTGACGTCCTGTGCAAATTTTCCTTTGTAGTAGAAATACTACAAGAGTGGGAGTTACTCAGTCAACAATGGATAAATAAAGAAATAAAACTGTGCTGCTCATTTTCTCTGCTGCATTGAGCTCCTTAGCTTTATCCAAAATTCTTGACCAAACAAGTTGAGAGGTAAGATCCCACTCCAAAACATTTAGTTCTAAATTATTTGTATTGGTGTTATTTCAGCTAACCAGAAACAGAGAACTACATGGTTAATGTTGTTGCATTTAAATCCAAGCTATTTAAATCCAAGCTCAAACCATACCTTAAATCACACTGGCTATGCCCCTGTGCAAACCCAGACTAACTTCCTTCACTGTCTCTTGACCCTATTCTTCTCACGCACACAAAACTAGCTATTCCTTTTCTATTGACATCTTTGTGTGTAAAACCATCTGAAAGTTCAAACAGTGCTCAATGTTACTTACCTACTGTTTTTGGTTGTATGTATATCCATACATGATTTGTTAGCTTAGAATACTTTTTCCTTACTCTTAAGCTAAAATGTACTTACTAGTATTCTCTTAGCTAAAATGTATTTACTAGTTAAATTTGTTAAATCTTAGTAATGTACTTATGTTACTGTTATCTTTTTTCTGGAATGTGGAGCTTTTCTCCCCGGGCCTCCACTGAAAATGGACATGTATCCAGTTGGACTAGCCCGGTCAACAAATGTAAAATAAAATAAAATAAAAATAAAAAAAATTGCTTGGTAAAGTTTTTGTCTGTCAGTGTTTTTTGGAGAAGGCTAGAAAACTAACATTTTTGTTTGCAGTCTCACTCCTTTCAATCTTCCCTATTTTGGAGGAACATTCTTATTTTCTGTCTTGATTTACCCTTTCCCAAAATGTTCTGAATCCCCCTCATGAAATATGATTTTTGAAGCTGTCTTGTAGACAAAAAACACACATGATAAACATACTAGAGGCAACAATAATTTAAATAAAACGGACACACATCTTACCAGTCCCCTTTTCTGTAGCAAGAGATAATGACCTTCTGTGATAGAATTTTGTGAAAAAATACAGTTATAGCCAAACATACATAGATATTGCCAGTATTCACTCAAATAGGTTAATAGATAAGTACTAGGTTAGCTGCCCTTGTAAGCCATTTCAAGTTTAACCAATTTCCCTTCAAAGTTGAGGATCAAACCTTGTACCTTATGTCTGTAAGGTAAATACCTTAACCATTATGTTAACCCCCCAATAATGAATGAATGCTGACAGTACATTCATTACACTTCCTAAAGCTTGCACCCAATCATCCCCTTCATTGTGCCCAAGCTGAAGGTCTGAAATAGACAAAAATATAAAAAGCACAACATACAACTACATCACTCTGTCTGCAGTAAAAGAAATGTTGCCCTGTTCAGTGGAAAATTTTCAATTTCCCCTTCTGGTCTAATGATGATTTACCACCACACTTTGTAGGAAACAGCCCCACAGTAAAAACTAGACATACTGCCTAAATGGAACAACAAAAGCCTTGTGAAATGCTGGATTGTTTATGTAAGAAACAATATTTCAGTGCCCTTAAGGGCAGCATACAGTAAAAAAAAAATCAATATTCTTAATAACCTACTTGGATACAAAATATACACATTGCCCCAGTGGCAGTACATCACCTCTGACTGTGAAGTTGCTGCAAAATATAATAATAACTGCAAAGTTTGTTTTTTGATAGATACTGCCCCTCCAACAAACTATGTCAATCATAACTGTCCTTTGCTCTCATGCATTGTATACCCCCCAAATAACAGCCCCTTTCTGTACACTAATTTCTCACTGAAAAAAAGAATAAAATGAAATAAATACAATAACATTTTTCTGTTTTAGATTATTGTTGGTAAACACATATACTGCCTCCAGCAAGTCATCACACTTACCTGCCAGCAGTAATCATATGATAACCTTGTGCTTTCATTTACAAGATGTCTCCACACCCCATTCCTAAAAAGGCAGCCTATTTCTGTGCACATCTCTGTTGCTTAATAGTGATGAAAGTTAAAGAAAAAATAAACTACTACAATAACATAGTAATTTCAAGATGTTGCTCTTAAACACATATATTCACCCCTAAACATATGCTAAGCACCTCTCGAAGATTCACTCACTGCACTGGGGTAAAGTTAGGGACAACTGACAGATTGGGCTGGGCTTAATAAAAAGAAAACAAACAAAAAAAAACACAATAATTCTGTCCATGCTGCTTAGCATTGTTGGTGCTTCTCCGGATCTGTCTCTCTCTTGGCGAAACAGGCTCCTCTCCTCCATGGAAGCATGCAAGCAATCTGGAGTAAAATAAATGATGCATCCCTCATCCTAAAATGAGCTGTAAATCTTTTCATAAAAGAATTCCCCAACTATAACTTCTAGCAATAGTCCTCTTCTATGCAAAATATTTTAAATCTCTTCCTTTTCACAACTGTAGCACCATGCTCTCTGGAATTCCAACCAACCACAATGCTTAGATACACAGGCTGCAAAGTAGCAGAAAATACTCCCAGCCTGCAGGTCTGGACTAAATCAAAACTCAGCAGTTACTCAAAAAACTGAAATTATAGCTCAGTTTGTTCTCTGCTCTTTAGCTTGCTTGATATTAAGACAGAGCCAAGCTTATCCTCAGGCCCGAGCTGAGCTCAAGCCCACCTCTAGCACTAACCCAGTCAAAAAAGTATTATTACATTCGTACTCTGACTATTTTAATGCATCAGAATATTTAGGTGTATATGGTTAAAATATCTCAATGGACCTCCCACTGTAAAGTGATCTTGGAGTTTATTTCTAAGAATCTACTTAAAACAATCTTTATACGAGTCTTGACAGACATAACAAAATCATTCTTTTTAACTTCCATGTACACAGAATGGCAGTAGTGTGAGTCACAGGCATGTTGCACAGCTTCAGGAACTTATTTTCATTTTTACTAGACTGCTTGAATTACTCTAATTTGTGTTTTCAGAGCAAATCTTACCTCTTTAACACTAGCTGTAAATGCTCAACAAAATTAATTAGCTGAACTATATATAGGCTTCCTATTTTCAGCCCAAGTGCACATTCTTCCTGATGTGCCAGATCTATCACTGTAATCCATGAGCTGATAACTCACCACTATTGCTTCAAATTCAAAGAACCTATTAACAGACATTTAAATTACTTTGCTATTCACCAGTGTCTGTAGTGGGAGCGTGTATTTTATCTTGAACATAGGCGTTATATTTGTTTAAAAATATTTTCCTCACAATGTGACACAAAACGAATAAGTCAGAATTTTTGTTCATGAATTTTGGTTAATGAGAGTTTTTCTCTTTCAATGAAGCACAAATGTCTTGTGCATAACATTTTCCTCACCTCTTTTGTCTGGGTAGCTACACCCTTCACACGTAAAATAACACTTCACCCAAGCCATTATCATTGAGCATGACAAATAAGTAGTTTTTCTGTGCTACGAACATTACCAGGATTGGTATGATTATGGCATTCACTGCTTTTTCACTGGGAAATGGTCTTTCATTTTTAACTGTGGATTATGGGTGAGTTAACATTACCATGTATTCTATACTTTACTGGCATTGTGTTTCTGTGCCCCCCCACCCCCACATGTCCTACTTTCGCCTCCAGTTAACTACTGTGTCCCAGCAAGAAAAGGATTCTGGAGCCACCACTGGCCATAACTATTCCACATTTTGTCCATTTGTTATATGAGATAAGAGGTAGTGTTCCTCAATCTGGAGACAAAAGTTGATATGCAAGTGATAGTTGTATAACTGGTTCTAGCCTAAGATTGACAGCTCTTTCCTAACTGCTAACAAGCATGCTTCCTGCAAATCAGGACATAACAATATGTCATTTAGACAGCTAACAACACATATACAAGTCTATACTTGCCTTGACTTACAAAGAACTACATTTAGCTGAGATTGGGTGGTGATGTCTTCTAAGTGGAAGTCTATCGTTTTATCAAAAACATATAAATGAGCCTGTTTGGACCGTGCCAGAAGAAATAAACAGCTTTACCAGCATGTGCAGCTGTTCTTACTGTGGAGTCTGGTTTGCATCAGGAAAGAGGAAGTGGGTTACTTGGCTTTACTTGTACTTCACATGTACTGTTCTAAACTGAAGTTAAATTTAGTGTTTTCTGCTGAAGGCAGAGAAAAAGAATACTATTTTTGGTGTGGTGGTGTTTGCCCTTTCTCCATGGTTGTGCAACTGTGAACTATCAGGGTGAGCCTGTCTGCAAATATGTTAATTTTATTTATTTATTTTTATTATGCTATTGGATTTTTTTCTGTCTGTACATGGTTAGATGATCTTTTTGTGTAGTACGATGTAATGGTCCTGCCCTTCTTATTTCATCACTACTACCATCCAAGTAGGAGGGAACAAAACAATAACACAGAATCCACTCACAGATCGACCTTTGTGGTAATGGCATATCTTTAATCTCTAAATATAATTTAATATCTAAAATCAAAGACCCTCCTTGATAGGTCCTGTGACTGAGATGAACCCAAACAGTATATCATCAAAAGAGGAGCCAGGCTTTAGCATGGGTAACCTTAATTTTAGGTTAGGTAATGCCTGTAGATGCAGCTGTTGATTGGGGATGAATGTTCCTACACGTGTTAAACTTAATTTTTTGAAGATATACATATTTTTTTGTGTCTGTTCTAAGTTAATATGTTATCGGGATGTTCTGAAAATGTATTTAGTTTTTTTTTTGTTTGAGGGTTTTCATTAAAACAAAAAGTCCTGAAAAATGTGGCATAGGTTCAAATTGAGATGACAAGAATCAACTGCATAAAAGAACAACCTGCCAAACATTAGTGTGTGAATGTGACACAAAAGTTGGAAACACACATTCAAAAAAGCTATCATGTATAACAGGTGGGAACAATAACTTGTTACCACAATGGCTAACTAACCATATTATTTTAGAATATAAATGGTCTTACAGGTATAGACAAAAAGGTAAGAATATTGAAATATATTAAGAAATGCAATGCTGGAAAGGACACATTTGGGAAAAAATAATGTGAATTTGATAAACAAAGGACGTGAACATGGCTATTCAGCAAAATATCAAAGAAAAAGAAAAATAGGAGTACTTATACAAATTACTAGAGGAGCCCCAATAGTGAAAAAAGAGGAAAGAAATATAATAATGGTAGATTTGTGGTAGTAAGGGGCTAACAGTGAGGGAGGAAGATTACGCTGGTGCTTATTTATATTTCACCAAAATCAGATCTTATGAAGCTTAAGAAAATTTTTGGAGAAATCAACTTTCAGCATGGAATGTTACTTGTTGGTGGAGACCTGAACTTGATTTGCAACAGTGGGGGTGTATATGGGGGACCTAGAAGGGAAAATATAACAAAAGAGATTTCTGAAAAAAAATTATGGCAGGATTTGGTATGGAAAATGTGAATTTGGTAGTAGGAATATGGACAGAATTTACATATTAATCCCAAAAGTACAATTTATTTATTTATTTTTATTTATTTTATTTTATATTTGTTGACTGGGAAAGTTCGACTAGGTTCCACAGATCCTGTTTTCAGCAGAGGCCCGGGGAGAAATGCTCCAGAAGCATGTCTTTAGAATAGACTTTAGAATTTAAAATAACTGGGCTAATCTAGACAGAAATTCACTGAAACACGTGCAATTAACTGAAAGCTTCAACATACACTGAACAACTAATTCATATCATGCACAAATGAAAAAAGACAAAATGCAGGGTAATGAAGTAAAAATGAGACACATGGAGTTTAAAAATAGGGTAGAAATAAAAGAAAAGGAGATATGGTTAAGAAGGAATAAGAATTATTTAGAGAAACTGACAAAGATTAAATTATTGCAGAATAAGGGGAATCTCACAGAAACAGAAGAGGCATAACTGCAGAGTGCTAAAGAGACAAATAAAGGAGCATCTGGATAATACGAATAAGTTTGGAAAGATTACTGTTACACAATCGTTTTTTGATAATAACTCCAGAGCACAAAATGTTTTAGCACAATGACTTAGGCAACAGAAAGTAGAAAGGGTTGCTGTCAAACTTAGGCAGCCTATAACAAGAAAAATAACCAGAGATCCTGTAGAGGTTTTAGAGCTACTTCAGGAATTTTATAAAAATTTGTTTAAAGCAGAGAAACTTGGAAATTGAGAAACAGCACAAATGGAAACATTTAAGGAAAACTTAAGTGCGCCAAAGGTAGAGGCAGATGAAACTCAACAATTAACCGTTAAGATAAAAATGGTTATGTATAATTGATCTGCAGGAAAGTCTCCAGGAACAGATGGTACTCCTGTGGAAATATGAAATTTAGGACAGAAGAAAGTGATAAACATCAAGAATGTTTTAACAGTATTTTAAAAGGAGGAGAAGTTCCAACATCTTGGAAGAAAGCTGCTGAGGCTGTAATACCTAAAGATGGTAAAGACCCTTCAGATCCAGCTTCATATAGACCCATTTCAATTTTTAACCATGATTAAAACGTATTTATGTCTATACTAGCTAAAAGAATGGCAAAGGTGTTGTCAATTTGATAGATATGAATCAGTGTGGTTTTGTGGATGGGGAGGCAAACATTTGACAACATTGCTAGAACAATGATGATCCAGAAGGAAGCAGAATGTAAGAAAATATTGCTGTTATTAGGAAGTCTTGAGGCACTGAAACAATTAAGAGTCAGCTGGGATTTTATGAGCAGGGCAATGGAAGCATTTAAGTAACAACAAAACCACTATTGGTCATTGGCCAGAAATAGGGGCTAAAAATATTAACAATGCCATATATAGACATTCCATTAAATGTTGTATCTATAAAGGGATTTTGTTTTGTATATTAGAAAATGTGACAACACAACCAAGAAGAGGGGAGGGCATGGAAAGATCATTTGGAGGCAAAGGAGGCATGGTGGCAAGTAAAGCTGGATGCCACACA
This sequence comes from Protopterus annectens, assembly GCF_019279795.1. Lineage (NCBI taxonomy): Eukaryota > Metazoa > Chordata > Ceratodontiformes > Protopteridae > Protopterus > Protopterus annectens. The sequence continues at coordinate 352,178,465 of NC_056725.1, read as the reverse complement.
TTATCCAGGAATTAATGACAACTTGTCCCTTTTTCCAGTGTTAAAAACAAGAAATAATAAATAATAGCATTTGTTCTTGTTGCTATTTGTGCTTTGGTGTTTTTCAAAAAATTATACACACACATACATATATATATATATATATATATATATATATATATATATATATATATACACACACACACAGAGATGCATACACATATGGGGTCGCCATAGCGGAACTCTGGTCCGCTAATGATTGGCAGTAGATTTTTTAGGAAACGCAGAGATGCCTATATATATATATATATATATATATATATATATATATATATATATATCTATTCATATGTTGTGTTTACATAAAAAAATGTGGTTCAGTGGTAAAATTCTCGCCTACTATGTGGGAGACATGGGTTTGATTCCTGTCCAATGGCAAGATCAAAAGGATATTTAAAGTTGAACTTTATATGTTTATGGCTGATTTAAAACATTTTACAGGTTTTTCATACCTTTAAGATTGGAGGCTTTTTGCCTGATTGCAGGCTTTTTACATTAGGAGGAGATTTATTTAAAAGCAGCACATGACTTGAGTATTTTAGAGTCTGATGAAGTCTGTTGTATACAGACGAAAAGCTGTATTGTACATTACATAAGCTTAAATAAATTTGTGGTATCAACCTTCAACAAAGTGCCTATCTTTGGATCTGTTTTTCAGCTAGTGGTTTCGTTGTTCCTTGTTTGGAATATCTAGCTGGTTCTCCAAACTGTTGCAACAGTCAATGGAAGCATTTGCATTCCCTGATACAATAATGTTAATTAGGTGGATATATGAGAAAGAATTAAAGTGGTAGGGTTCCCCTCTGATAGATTGTGCCTGAACCAGATAGGAATGTCCTCTTTCTCTTTTATTTGTTTCATATTTAGTGCTACTGGCAAACAAAATAAAGGGTTCAGAAATTCAAGGATATAATTAATATGGCAATCAAAAAAGTTGTCTTTACTTGCTGACAATATTATTTGCACAATATACACTTAGAAAAGGACATTTCAGTGGTGTGGCACATTTCAGACAGTTTCAAGTCTTTTTGGTGTATAAAGTTAATGAAGATAAAACAAAGGCTACAGCTGTAAATTATGTACCCACACATGAACTGGCTCAGCAATACACGTACGTACTGCGACATGAAGTACTTAGGAGTATGGATTATAAAGGCTTCTGTTATGGCAGCTGTGGGAAGACACTACACAAAAGATAAAAGTGAGAAACTGGAAGCTCTTGTTTATGGTACAGATAGTAAGATACAAGCAGTGAAAATATTTTTGATCCCTTTAATTTTAAATAGAGGTCAGGCATATTTTTATCAACCAGAGGAGAAGTTGTGGACAATGACTAATAAAGAGATGAAAGACTATCTGGGAGGGGAATAGGACAAGGGTTAAGTGGGATAAGTTGTTTCTTCCAACAGAACAAGGTGGTTTAGGATTAACACATAACACAACCAAAAGTTATAATTCAAAGTGGAAAGGGATGATGAAGTGGGGGGGGGGGGTTCAAGAAATAAGGAGAGAGTGAGATTTTGGACGTAGATCCTTAAAAAGAATAACAATAGTCATACATAATATTATATTCATGAAGTAGCAGAAAGTATTCTAAAAACTAAGCCAACACAAGAATGGAGAAAAGAGATTTTGCCGATAGCAATGACTGCAAGTAAGGGTACAGAGAACAGAGAAGAAGGGTTGGCATTTACTGGAGAAAACTGGCAAGAAACCAAGGTATTGGGAGCAAATAACTACAGAGAGATGGATGATAGACTTTGATTAGGATAAGGAGATATTTGGACTGCAGGCTACAGACTGCATCCCCTACCAATGATTGATATTACAGTGTAAACACAGTGAAAAGGATAAGGGAATCTTAAGTGAAAGACCTGCTCTGGTAGTGTTTTTATTTTAATCTAGAACAGACGCCGTTATTAAAAAAGGACAATTAGTAGGGCATATAAAACATTGTACTATCACTATAAGAAACACTCACAGGAAGTTATAAAAGATTGGGAATAGAGATAAAATGAGGAATTTACAAGGGAACAATGGGAGGATATATATGGCACCCAAACATGCCATAAAGTCTAGAAGGTTTAGGATTTTTGCTTTGAAATGTTTGCATTAGTATTTTATACCCAAGCAGACTCCAATGAACTTTTCCACAGGTAAACGGCAGACGTTGGCAGTGGGATTCTGAAGAAAGAGGTAACTGGAAAGTTTTGGGAGTGCAATGAGTTGGCAGATTTTAAAAATTCCCTACAGAGCATTCTGTTAGAAATATTGGGTGAGCAAAGGGGTATAACTAATAAAATTATTCTTTTGAGTTGTGATACAGGATCTGAATTGCCTAGACATAGTAAGGCCTTTTTATAGGTTCATAGGCAGGTAACTAGGCTATTGGCCCTAGGGCCTATATAAGCCTAGCCAAAAAGGTACCCTGGCTTTCGCCACTCAAGAAAATTATTTTCCTGTGCCCCTGTTGAGCAGAGCCACAGAAGTGATCCCCAGGGTGACTTTCCTATCTCCCATCCAATCATCAAGATTTTTCTTGAACAGTGCTAATGAGGAGCTTTGTTTGATAGAAACGGGTAGTTTGTTCCAGAGTATGGGAAGTCTCTGGGACAAGAATCTATCCCTCCAGCATGTTCTGTTTATTGTGGTGACAAGCTTTAGGTCCCTAGAGCGTGTAGCTTGGAGGCATTGGGATTTCAAGTGCAGCATGTCCAACAGCCCTGAGTTTGACATAACTTTGTATGTTAGGCAGAGATCGTCTCTGAGGAGGCGATATGCGATGGAGTAAAGCTGGAGTTTTTTGAGACTGTCTGCGTAGGGCATCTGATTGAGGCTGGTAATCCTCTTTGTGTGGTATTTCTGCAGCCTTTCTAGTTGTTGTAGATGTCTTGTGAGGTACATACCAAAAGGGACGTTGTACTCTACAATGGGTCTAATTAGTGATGAGTAGAGGGGAACAATGACCTCTTTTTTTCCTGGATGGGAAACGTTTTGTGATGAGGTGTGCCACGCAGAAGTATTTCCTGACTACTGTGGCAATGTGATTATCCAAGGAGAGACTACTGTCCACGTGTGTCCCAAGGTCTCTTATCACACTTTCGGTGTTAAGTAGACTACCACCTATGTGGTAGTTCATGGGTACAGTGTTTTTACCAAAAGGGATGACAAAGCACTTTTTGGCATTGAGCTCGAGGCCATGGCTTTGGCACCAAGCATCTGTCTCAGTGAGGCCATTTTGTAGGATGTCCACATCATTAGGAGTTTCGATTATGGCTCCCAGTTTGCAGTCATCTGCAAACTTTGTTAGCCAAATACCTTCTGTGTTAGCCTGTACTTCTGAGAAGTAGATACCAAACAGGAGAGGACCCAGGACTGAACCTTGTGATACTCCACTTGTCACTGGTCTGAAGTCAGATTTGGAGTCTGCTACTTTCACAGTGTGGGTTCTGTCAGTAAGCCAGTTGGCAACCCATCTTGTGACATAGGGATTTATATCTAGTTTAGTGAGTTTATCTATAACTCCAGAGTGGGGGATGGTGTCAAAAGCCTTGGCGAGATCTAGATAGGCTGTGTGAACCACCTTACCCTCATCTATGGCGTGACCGCTTCAAAGAAGTCTATCAGGTTTAGGAGACATGATCTGCCTTTTACAAACCCGAAGTGGGTGGGGTCCAGAGTTTGGAGATTACCAATGTCATTGTTTATAAGTTCCATGATGAAACGTTCCATAGCCTTGCAGGCCAGGCTCATCAAGCTAATGGAGCATTAGTTCCCGGGGTCCATGGTGGCTCCCCCTGTGTGGAGTGGGATATCCGTTGCTTTGCGCCATTCAGTGGGCACAAAGCCTGAGGTGAGGCTATGATTGAACATGGTACTTGGGTGGGGGGGGGGGGGCAGTTCATTCTGCAGTTCGTGTAGAATGCAGCCTGGGATGTTGTCAGGTCCCATGGATGCTGTGTTTTTGACTTTGGAGAGTGTGGTTTTTACCTGTGCAGCCGTGATTACAGGAACTTTGCATTCTTCTGGTATAGAGATGGGCCCTTTAGGGGGTGAGAGGGGGGTAAAGTTAGCAATGAGCCTATCTGCCAGGATATTAGCAATACCAGTTGGTTCTGTATATTTAGTGCCATTGTGCTGTAACTCAGAGCAGATCTGTGTGTTGCCATTGAGATTCTTGACATAGCTATAGAATGTTTTGTGGTTGCCTTTAGAATCAGTGGCAATTTTGTTTTCGTAACTAGCTTTGAAGGATTTTGTGAGGGATCTCAGCTTTTTACCAAGGCTGACCAGGGAGTTCCTCCAATCATGGGATTTTACTCTTTTTTTGCAGCAGTTTCTTTCTTCTGTTGTAGAGTTTGTTTATGGCAGGGGACCACCAGATTGGATTCCTTTTTTTGGAGGATAGCATCTTGGTTCTGTTAGGGATTGCATGATCCATGCACTCGTGTAAGTGCTTACAAAGTGCATTTGTGTAGGATTCAGCAGTCGCACCTCTATTGTCCAACTGCATGGGTGTTGTGAAGTTTGCCACTTCTGTCTTAAGAAGCGTGAAGTTGGGCTTTGGAGAAATTTTTTAACGGTGGTTTCCCTAACGGGGGGGGGGGGGTGGATGTCCAGGGTGATTAGCTTGTGGTCGGATCTGACTAATGAGGAATTGACCTCTGATGTGGAACACCGATTGCCCATGTTGGTAATGACCAGGTCTAGGATATTCCTGCCCCTAATGGGGGTGTGGATAAGTTAATCCAAGGCATTGGAATTTATGAATTCCAGAAAATGCTGACTAAAGTGTTGGTACATGAGTAGTTTTCCCATTTAATGGTGGAGTAGTTGAAATCGCCCATTATTAGGGTGTTAGGTTGTACCCTAATATTTTCCAGTGTATCAAGAAATGAGGAGTGAGAATTCTGGGGCATGGTGGAGGATCTGTAGCAAGCTACAATTTGGATTGCAGTCTTGCCCAGAGTTAGTTGCACTTGGATAATCTTGGATGCATTATGCTGAGCAACTAGCCTGGAGGTGTGGGTATCCTTAATAAATTAAGTTTAATTCTAGTGGCTGCCAAAAACCCCCACAATTACTAGAAAATGGAAATCAAAGTTTAAATCAACTGTATCTAAAGTGTTGAATATTGTAACAGATCTTTTAAAGGGGGAGGAGTAGATTACATAGAAATAAATGGAAATTCCAGGTACAATATATGCAGAATAATGTTCTGCAGGAGGAGCAAGGTTTAAGGGGCAGCAAGAATTGAGCAATTTATGTAATGTTGGACTGATGATAGTTATAAAAAAGAACATATATACCATATAACCAGTGTCAGTGACACAACAGGTAGCACACTTGCCTTTGGTGCAACCATATAACCAGTGTCAGTGACACAACAGGTAGCACACTTGCCTTTGGTGCAGAAGACTGTGGGTTCTATTCCTGCACCAGGCAGACTGAAAGCTGACATTGCAGTGCATTGTAAAGGGGGGGGGTGCTACACTCCTGAATGAGTTGTTCTTCAGATTAGATGTTAAACTGAGGGCCCATCTGCTTGTGTTTGTGGTAACTCAAATGATGGTACCTATCGAAAACATTAGCAGCCCTTTATTTATATTTTTAAAAAATAACTCTTGTTTACAAAATGCTTACGTATGTACAAATATACAAACATACAAATCTGTTTATACATATTTGTAATTTTCTTTACAATCATGCTAAATTTTCATCCCTATTAGACTCCGACTCCTATTTACATAAACGCTATCTGATTTTACTTAATATTGTTGATAAAATCCATTTATCATTAAACATAATTTCATTTATTTCATTCCATATAACATAAAATAACTTTTTATCTTTTAACATTTTATTTACTTCTATTCTTATGATATCCATATTTAATCATATCCATGTTTATTTTATCCACTTCTTTTATATCTGCAAAAAATCTTCTTTGCATAGTTTTGCCCATAAATTTTTGTTTACTCTTTTACATTTCAAAAACACGTTCCATGGTTTCTTCTTCTTCTTGACAATGTAAACATATTTTATCACTTTTATTTTTATATGTCATATTTCCTTTTACTGTAAATTTATCTACTACCAGTCTCCACAAAAAATCTCGACATTCTACTTTCTGATCCAACCAAGAATGCAGAAAAAAGCTGTCCAAATACCAGTAAAACGACCAATAGTCCATCAATAATCCACTTTATTGAAAAACGAACGCAGGAGCAACTACCATAAGCACTTTCGTCTTAGGCACAAGACTTCATCAGATACTCCATCATTATTTTACTAGTCTTTTATACAAACACCAATTAATTAACATTCACAATTAACTATTTAAAGCAACATCACCAAAAATATTAAAATATCATTATAAAACAATATTTTATACTATATTGAAATGTAAAACCTCAAAAATTGTATATATGTATGTATATAGCCACCTACTAAGAATATTACCTAAATATTCTTAAATATTTCTGAATATTAGATCTAAAAAACATCAAATCAAAATTGATAAAAACATTTTTTGTATGTTTATTTGTATTATGTTGCAAATACTTAATCAAATCTGCAACTATGCAAACTTATGGAACATGTAGTGTAATTATACTGTAGAAGCTTTTTGTACCAAAACTGGTTTAACAGAAATATATTCATTTAAACCAGGTGGTGCATTAGACCTTAACCTAAGTTGCCATACCAGTTCGTTGTTTAGTAACATATTTTTGTAGTCACCACCCCCAATGTAATTTCTAATAACATCAATAATTCCAAATTTATATCCACTGAAAGTACTGCAGTAAATAGTGTTCATAAATTCTGTCCTTGAATGCCCTTTCAGTTTTACCCACATAGTATGCAGGGCATTCATTACATACAGCCAAATATACTAACATCTTTGTACAGCAGTTACCTCTGTAGAATCTAACAACACTACCCATGCCATTTTCTAATTTAATACTACCTTCTTTCAAAATATTGGAACACTGTTTGCAACCACCACAGGGAACTGTGCCCTTACCATCATATTTATTCCGGGGCATATTTACCTCAAAAGATTTTTTAAGACTACACCCTGTCCTAAAAGAAAATGAAGGTGTTGGCCCAACAGATTCAAACAATCCCCTGTGTGTTTTTAGCAAACTCCAATTGTCCCTCAATATTTTCATAAACGTTTCAGAGAAGTCATTGTGTTCAATTACACAGGCCCTATGATATTTATTAGTGTTTTCCATCACCATGTTGTTATTATTATAGATCATATTATACTTGTCATTCAAAGGCCTACCTAAAAGTGGTGTATATTTGTGACCCCAACCTCTATAAACCTCCCCCAATACTGTGTCAATAAAATCTTCTGGGTATCCCCTCTCTATAAACATAAATTTTAATTTTCTAAACTCCTGCTCTAAATCTACAAACTCCGATGTCATACGAGCGATACGGACTCCTTGCCTTTTAATTAAACTTTTTTTCATAAACATGGGATGGTTACTGAAAAAATGTAAATAACTATTACACCAAGTAGGCTTTCTATAAATTTTAGACTTAAAACCAGTATCTGTTTGTAAAATTGTTATGTCCAAATAGTTGATAACCTTTTTGTCCCATGTATGTGTAAATCTAAAGAAGGGGGTGCTATGATTAATATACTCAACACAATCTTTAACACTATCTTCTTCACCTTTCCATAAAATAAAAATATCATCCAGAAATCTGACATAAAGGCGGATGTTCCCCGAATACCTACTAGGAAAAACAAATCTGTTTTCCCACTCTAACATAACTAAATTTGCGTAAACGGGGGCACAATTTGCCCCCATTGCCACACCACTTATTTTTTGATAAAATTCTCCTTGAAAGTGTATATAATTATTATCCAACACTACTTCCATAAGTTCTAAGACAAGTTTAATGTTGTCCTGCGACAAAGTGGAAAATTTATATACACTCTCACTGAAATATTTTTGTCCCTCAGTTCTAGGTATGGTGGTAAACAAATCAGTAACATCAATAGTCAGAAAACTAAGCCCTTTCTCCCATACCTCATAGGTAAGTTTACTCAGGAATTCCCAGGAATCCTTGATCAAATGCTCTGTTTTAATAACTATTTCCTTCCTATGTTTATACATATTTGTAATTTCCTTTACAATCATGCTAAATTTTCATCCCTATTAGACCCCCACTCCTATTTACATAAATGCTATCTGATTTTTACTTAATATTGTTGATAAAATCCATTTATCATTAAACATAATTTCATTTATTTCATTCCATATAACATAAAATAACTTTTTATCTTTTAACATTTTATTTACTTCTATTCTTATGATATCCATATTTAATCATATCCATGTTTATTTTATCCACTTCTTTTATATCTGCAAAAAATCTTCTTTGCATAGTTTTGCCCATAAATTTTTGTTTACTCTTTTACATTTCAAAAACACGTTCCATGGTTTCTTCTTCTTCTTGACAATGTAAACATATTTTATCACTTTTATTTTTATATGTCATATTTCCTTTTACTGTAAATTTATCTACTACCAGTCTCCACAAAAAAATCTTTCTGATAACATTATTTGCTTCTAATTTTTATAGCTATAGTTTTTCAATCCTTTAGATTTTCCCATGGTTTTACATAGTAATGTCTTATCATTACATTATTAAACCATACTTTCCTATTTGTGTCTATATCATCAATTTTTATTTTCCACAATTGTTTTCTTGGTAACATTTGATTTCTTCATTTATACACTCTTTTTCAATATTACTCTTTTACCATGCCACAAAATTTATCATACTCATTTACACAGTTTTACTACTAATCTCTTATCCTTTTCATTTATCCTCCAACACTCTGCAAAAATGCAATGAAGCAGTGTATACCACTGGGTTAATTAACACTAAATCTCCTTTATTTCCATACAAAACTCCTATTTTTACTGGGTTTAATGTAGAACCCCATATACATGAAAAAAGTGTGTGAAATTACTTTTCAAATACTGTTGGCAACACAAATACACTTGACAAGTTTGTTCTTTTCCCCATCACGTCTGAATTTATCAAATAAGCCTTTTTTTCTGAATAATAATTTATATGTTCTCCAGAAAAGAAACATTTGCTTTATTTTTTCTATTGTCTTTTATCATTGAATTCTACTTACACCTTTACTTCCAATTTTTAAACCGAACACAGACATTTCATTCATTGTAAAATATATACACCCAATGTTTACTACATCAACTAAGCCTGATAATTTCTCTTTATTTAAAGCCATTTCTATAATCTCTTGACACTCATTTGTGCAAATTATTATTTGTTTTATCAAACTTTTGTTGTTTTGCAATCATTATAATGTTATCTGTATATTTTAACAGAACTGGAATTCTTAGCCCTTCAGGTGTTATATACCCTGCCTCCTTCATTTTTGTAATTTATTTCACATAGCATAACATTCATAACAAATGCAAAGAGTATACAACTCACTGGCTATCCAAGTGTTACACTACTCTTCATATGTGCCACTCAACTTAACCAGCTATTTACAAGTATTTTTACTTCATTATTACTACACACTGACATACACAATTTCCTAACTTTCTCACTTATATTACATTCTTTCATTATTACCCAAAAGATTTTGTGTCCAATTGTGTTATTAAGGTCTCCTATCATGATTTTTGCTTCTTCTTTTCTGTTCATAATATCATACACAATTTCTCTATCATTAATAATTCTTGGTGACCCTTCCCCTTTATACTATATATGCTATATTCCACAGTAATTTCCATTTTAGTTTCAAATCTCTTTTGTATTATTATATTTCATATTATTTTCATTAAGTTCTTATGTTCATTATTATTCTATACTATTGGTTTCCATTTTTTTTATTCTCTTCTATCTTCTTTCCTCCATAAGAATGTATGCATTCCATTCCATAATTCTTTATACATAAAACCTTCATTTAATTTTGTCTGTAGGGGTAGCAACAGTAGATCAGTGGTCTGCAGAATGAGAGGCAGTAGAGTTTTATGGTGTTGAGTTGTCAGCCTAGCACCCAACCTTCCTCAGAAGGCAAACACATGCATCCCACTCACACGTAGGGCCAATTTATAATGTCCAGTCCACCTTTAGCATGTCTTGGGAATGTGGGAAGAAAAGTACAGTTTTGTACCTACCATAAATGTAGATGTTCGAGGATCCACATTGCTGCAGTCCTTACTATTGGGTAGTCCGCTGTCCAGTCGGCCCGAATACCAGAGTATAAGGCTGACGTCGGTCAGGGCGCATTAGACTGACGTCAGTACGTCAGGGTACTAATGCGCATGACCGACGTCATATCCTCAGTCTTTTCTTGCCCCAGATGTCAGAAGACCCTAAAAAGACAAGGCCCAAAATACCTGCACCAAACATATGTACAATATATACAAAAAGATATATACAAAAATACCAGCATATAACCTCACCTACACAACCACCCCTAAACACAGAGGGGAAGGAGGGAGGGTAAATTGGACTGCAGCAATGTGGATCCTCGAACATCTACATTTATGGTAGGTACAAAACTGTACTATGTTCTTCGTTCCACATTGCTGCAGTCCTTACTATTGGGTAGAATCCCAAAGCAGAGGTAAGGGAGGCTGGCAAATCATAAAGAAGTAGGAGCTGACAACATGCCTTGCAAAACAGCTGTGGCAAAACCAGCCCTAGGCTTAGAGTAGATAGGAAGGTGATAATGCTTAGAGAAAGTATGCACTGAACTCCAAGTAGCTGCCTCCAAAATATCCTTAGTTGCCACCCCCCTTAGAAATGCTGTTGAAGTGGCAGTAGCCCTAGTGGAATGAGACCTAATCCCAGCTGGAATCTCCTTGCCATGATGGGAATAACAAAATGCAATGCAAAACCCAATCCACCTAGAAATAGTTTGTTTTGACACAGGCTTGCCCTGCGAACTCAAAGCAAAAGAAACAAACAACTGCTGAGACTGCCTAAAATCCTTAGTCCTGCTTAAATAATAACGCAATTGCCTGTGTACATCTAAAGTGTGCAAAATCTTTTCCCCTTTATTTTGGGGATCTGCATAAAAAGTAGGCAAATGAATAGTTTGGTTTAAAGCCACACTAGAAACCACTTTAGGCATAAAGGAAGGATTAGTACGTAATGATACCCTATCCTTATGGAAAATCAAAAGGGCTCTACTGCCATAAGGGCCTGCAACTCAGACACCCTTCTTGCAGAAGTAATAGCCAACAGAAAAGCAGTCTTCCATGACAAGTATTTCAATTCAGCAGTAGCCGCAGGCTCAAAAGGTTGTAGAGTAAGTTTTTCCAACACAAAATTGAGATCCCAAGCAGGAGTAGGAGCTCTACGTGGGGGTCTTATATTCTTTGCCCCTCTAAGAAACTGCTTGAACAAAGGATGCGAAAACAATGGTGGGTCACAATCATAGTGAGCTGAAATTGCTGCAGCATGAATCTTAATGGAAGAGAAGGACAAACCTTTGTCCAATAACTCAGTAAGATATTGAAGAGCCACACTCAAATTAGGCTCAGAAATCTCCAAATTCTTTGCTGTACTCCAAAATAAAAATCTCTTCCATTTTTCTGCGTACACTTTCCTTGTACTAGGTCTTCTAGCTTCCATAATCACATTTAAAACTTGTTGAGGAAGTTGAGACCTGCTGTGTTTCAACACAGAATATGCCAGGCTGTTAGATGAAGAGAGTGAAGCTTGACATTGAGCAGATGACCGTCCTTCTGAGATAACAGATGAGGAATCAGAGGTAAAGGCCATGGAGGCTTCCTTACCAGACTCCTTAGTAGTGGGTACCAGTGTTGCCGAGGCCAATCTGGAGCTATCAAAATCATCCTTGGCCTGTCTTGTCTGACTTTTAATAGTACCTTTGGAAGAAGAGGCAGAGGTGGAAAGGCATACACATGAAGGTTTTTCCAACTGAAAGACAGAGCATCCACTTTCCAAGCTGTGTGATGAAACCCCTTTGTGCAATACTTTGGCAGCTGGTGGTTTAGTGGAGAAGCGAACAGATCTATGTCTGGAGTTCCCCATGACACTGTCAATTTCTGAAATACATGAAGATCCAGTTTCCACTCGTGGGGATCCATGATTTGTCTGCTTAACACATCTGCTAAGGAGTTCTGTGCTCCCGGCAGAAACCTTGCCTGAAGAGTTAGTTGCAAGCTTAGCGCAGTCTCCCATAAAATCATTGCTTGCCTGCATAGAGGATAAGAATGTGTTCCCCCTTGCTTGTTGATGTACCACATGACAGTTGTGTTGTCTGTTAGAATCAACACCTGCCCTGGAAGAAGTAACTCCTTGAAAGCCATTAATGCAAACTGGACTGCTAACATCTCCTTCATGTTGATATGTAGATGCTGTAGTCTGGCAGGCCACTTGTCTTGTATCCACTTTCCATTCAGATGAGCTCCCCAAGCAATGTCCGAGGCATCTGTCGTCAAAATCTGACTCGCCTCTGGCCGGGTCACAGAGAGTCCCTTGTTTAGGTGACATTCCTGAGCCCACCACAAAAATTCTTTTTGAAGGCAAGGCATTATTTGAATGACAGTGTCCAAATCCTGGCAGTGCTGTGTCCATACATTTTTGAGATACCATTGTAGCTTCCTCATATGCAGTTTGGCATTGGGAAGCACCAGAATACAAGATGCCATGAACCCTAATGCTTGAAGGACTGTCCTTGCAGTCAGCACGGACTGATGAGATAGTTGATGGAAGTAAAGTGATAGACTCTTTTGTTTGTCCGGGGTTAAAAGGCCATCTGGGCTGCTGTATTCAGTCTCACACCCAGAAAGCACATGTCTTGAGAGGGTACTAGACTGGACTTTATTTCGTTCACAGAATACCCTAGGCATCTTAGCACTGCTATAACATATTCCAGATGTTGTAGAAGGTCTTCCTTTTCTTGAGCCAGAATCAGGCAGTCGTCCAAGTAAGGATAGATTTGAATTCCTTTTAGCCTGAAGTAAGCTATCACTGGAGCCAGAACCTTTGTGAATACTCTGGGCGCAGTAGATAAGCCAAAGGGCAATGCAGAGAACTGATAATGAGAATTTCCAGCTCGAAACGCAGATACTTCCTGCAACTTAGTCTTATAGGCACATGAAGGTAAGCTTCCTTGAGATCTAAAGTTACCATCCAGTGATCTTTGCCCAGCAGAGGTAAAAGCTGTTGTAACGTCAACATCTTGAACTTGGGAATGTCCAGATAAGTGTTGAGGATAGACAAATCCAAAATTGGTCTCCACGTGTTCCCCTTCTTTGGTACTAGGAACAGGCGAGAATAAAATCCTAGGCCCCTTTCTGATACAGGGACTGGCTGAATGGCCCCTATTTGGAGTAACTGAGAAATTTGCTTGTGAGCCTCTTTCCTTTGTGGAGGAGGAACGTCTGGCATGCCTTTGAAAGGGGGCAATGTATGGAAATAAAACCTGTAACCGTGGTGAATGATATCCAACACCCATCTGTCTTGAGTAATTAAATCCCAATTTTCCTTGAAAAGAGACAGTCTTCCTCCCAAAGGAGCTGCCAGACGAGAATCTACTGGCAGCTGAAAAGGCAGGTCATTGGGTCTGTTTACGAAAGGACTGACCCCTGCCCTCACCAGAAGTCTGAGCAGGTGAACCTCCTGTCCTAGGCCTAAAAGAACCTTGAGCTCTGCCCCTACCACGTCTAGACCTACCCCTAGACTGGGAATCATAAGCAGGATATGTCCATCCCTTAGTAGGCCAATTTCTACTAAACTTCGGTGGCTGCACCTGCAAAAATCTTTAACAGTTTGCATAGACTTAGCTTTGTCCTCCATTTTCTTTAAAACTGCTTCCACAGGCGAACCAAACAACACATCCGACTGTAAAGGAGTATCCAAAATCCTTGTCTTAACATGCTCAGCTAAATTCTGATCCCTCAACCAGGCATGCCTGCGAAGAACAGAACTAGTGGCAGCCACCCTCGAGGAGGCCTGTACAGCATCAAAACCACATTGCAAGGAATGCTTACCCACTTGTTCAGACACATGAACTAAATCCAGCAACTCTTTACACTCAATACCTTCCGCCAAAGCATCCACCTTAGATTTCAGTTGTGAAAGGAGATAATTTTGATATTTAAGCATGTGAAACTGACAATTCAACGCCTCATGGCTAAAGTGGAAGAAGTATACACTTTCTTTCCCCATCTATCCAAAGCCCTTGCCTCTTTATCAGTGGGAACAGGGTTTTTAACCACAGAGGCCTTAACACCTTTAGGTCCCTGAGAAACAGTTTCGGGTCTGCCCTAGGACTCTTAAAAGATACTTATGAGCTTCAGGCACCCTATAGTACCTATCAGGTTTAACAGGAGCAGGAGGCAAAGAATCAGGGTTCAGGGAAGCCTCTGCAAAACATCTTCCACCACATTCAACACAGGAGGTATAGCTAAGGGCCTATGCTGGGGCAAAACAAGAATTCCCTAAGCCTTTTCCTGAATCAGAGTAATCCTGACCTTCCCATTTAAAGTGCTCCCTCATGGAATGCAGAGTCTCTGAAAATGAGAAATCCTCAGGAGGAGAAGCTGTAGGAGTGGAATCATCCACATCCGAATCAGAATAAGGAGGATACTCCTGCAAATCTTCCGCAGAAGACTCAGAAGCCTCTGAACACTGTTCAAAACTATCAAACTCGGTTCCACCCTAGGCCTCTTATCAGGAGGGCATAGAACCTCTAATCATAGTAATCAAATCTTCTGCCATTTTAAGCATATGTTTCTTAGGCACAGAACCTGAAATGCTAGGAGAAGCCCCCACAGAAGCTGAACTTGGCCTACCTCTCAAAGAAGTTTTGGCAACAGAAGGAGAGGCTCTAACTACCTTGGGAAGAGAGGGAAGAACAGTTACCTGAGAAGCCCCTCAGCCTGGCCTACCTCCTGAGAAGGCACATCCTGTAACAGTAAAGTCTCTGCCTGAGACTCCAAAGAAACTCCTGGCAAAACCTCTGGCTCCACTGAGCCTTCTAAAGAACCGACGTCCGGGACTGCCGGTTCATCAACCCTAGGCTTCACTGTTTTGTCCTTGCGCTTCTTGGACGAAGCGGGCGTCGGAGCATCCGACGGCATTTTATAATTGCAACGCTTCCCAAACACTAACCTGGCACAGTCTAACCATCTCTTAATAGTGCGCTTGTTAAACCTAGCACAAGAGCGGCATCCAACAACGTCGTGCTCAGGCCCTAAACAAGGTATACACAAGGTATGGTAATCCCTATGAGGTATCTGTTTCCCACAAGAAATACAGTTATTCACTTTTTCTGACATCCGGTTAAATACTGAGGCAAGAAAAAAACAAAATGTTCCCCAACGGGGTACTTAGCCAACTCTGATTCGGTCTGAAACTCCGGCTTCGGAAATATTTCAGAACGCCAACCTGCACTCGCAAAACTGCTTCTGCATCGGACCATGCGGCAAAAAAGACTGAGGATATGACGTCGGTCATGCGCATTAGTACCCTGACGTACTGACGTCAGTCTAATGCGCCCTGACCGACATCAGCCTTATACTCTGGTATTCGGGCCGACTGGACAGCGGACTACCCAATAGTAAGGACTGCAGCAATGTGGAACGAAGAACATCCAGAGCACCTGGAGGAAACCCACACAAACACGAGGAGGACATGCAGACTTCAGAATCAAACTGGAGAACCTCTTGCTGTGAGGTGACAACACTGATCACTGTACCACTGTGATGCCCAAAACCTTCATTTAAACACGCATTCAAAATGTTAAAAAAAAAATATATATATATATATATATATATATATATATATATATTTTTTTTTTTTTATCAATCCCTTACATTTTTATACATTTCATACTCTATTCCATCTAGGCCTGCAGCCAAATCTATATTTACTTGTCCTAATACTTTATCTAATTCATTTAAAGAAATCTGCTTTTCTAACTCTTTACTCCTTTTTTCTGTTAAAGTTTTTACTTTCCATGTTTTTTCACTACATCTTCTTTAAATATGTTTGTACATATTGTACTACACTATTCATAATCTCTTCCTGAGTTCTTTCTATTTCTTTAATTACACTACCATCTTCCTTTATTAATCTGCTTAAGTAACTCAATACGTCTCTTTTTCCTTGTAAAAATATATCTGCTTGTATAACAATTATTATACTTTTTCTTGATTTC
This sequence comes from Protopterus annectens, assembly GCF_019279795.1. Taxonomy (NCBI): domain Eukaryota; kingdom Metazoa; phylum Chordata; order Ceratodontiformes; family Protopteridae; genus Protopterus; species Protopterus annectens. The sequence goes on along the minus strand of NC_056725.1, from coordinate 352,162,216 downwards.
CTTCACATATTTCTTTCCTTTGTCAACTTACTTTCTATCATTAGAAACTAGAACATATTCCAATGCATTGTTATACATTCTTTTATATTTTTCTCTCTACTTTTCCCCATATCATATTGCCAGTGTAAAAACTTTTTTTATATTTTTCCTTAAATATTTACCATGAAGACCAATTTTTATAAAATACTCTCAAAAATATGTTGTATTACTAATCTCTTTCCTTCTTCATTCTATGCTTTCTCATTTATTCTGTTTATTCCTTTGCCTATTGTTATATATGCTTTGTTTTCTTTTATCTCTAGCCATACTGCAAGATGATCAGAAAATCCTGTTTCAACTACCTCTTTTTCTCCTATAACTGAACCTTCTGATACTACAAAATAATCAATTTCAGTTCTATACATACACATTTTGTAAGGCAATGATTTTTTTGTCTTAAAGTTTTAACTTACCACATCTTATAACTTCTAACATTTTTCGTATACCACTTCCTTTCTTTTTTACTCTTGCCTCTTAAATCACAATTAAAGTCTCCTGTTATAATAACAACACATTTATCACTACATAGTCTAAAATATGTTGAAATAAGCTTTCCATTTCTTTATAGTTAGTATAAGCACATTATAATTCTATATAATTTTCTTTACAGTTTCTCTCTCTGTAATCTTTCATTTGTTAAACATCTTGTGCCTTTTAATATAATTACATCTATATCACTCCAAAATTCCTATTCTTCATAATATTCACATTTACACAAAGCACTCTAAAATTTTCTTTAGACTCATGGTTTCATAAGTTCATAGCTAACTGCTAGGCAAGCTTTCTTAACAGGCCATTCTAAGCCTAACTAATTTTCTTCCTAAAGCTGAGACTCAAACACTGTACCATTACACCAAGTCCCAATCTTTAGTTGTATATATTATTTTTTATTCATTCCTGCTCTTTTTTTTGTACTTATCCCTTTAAATTTTCTTGTTCTGTCTTTTATCCTTTTACCAATAGACTTCTTTTTTTTCCTTTTACTACCTACCAGCTTAATGTCTTCTTCATCATTTATTCCAGAACCTTCGTCTATGTCCTCGTTATTATTATTTCTCATCTATTTTTCTTTTATTAATTTTCTTCTCATTCTTTTTCCTGTTATTTTCATTTTTGCAATCCATCCATAAATGTCCAATTTTGTTACATTTATAACATTTCAATTCACAGTTTTGCATCAGGTCCCATTTCCCCACAAATATAACATCTTTTATCACAGTTACTTTTCAAATGTCCTTCTTTTCCACCAAAAAAAAAAACATGTTTTGGGTTGTCACTAGTGTTTTGCAACACCCCTATTCCCATCCACATTTATTAAGCTTAATATATGCATATTTTTTGTACATTTTTAACACAATATTACAATCCCAGCTACCAGTCCATAAACTTCTTTTCTCATAAGCTTTTGCAATATCCAGTACTTCTTCACATACTGCAAGAAGCTTCTAGGGCATAAAAACCACAGTGCAAGGTGTGTTTAGTTACCTGACTTGCAGAATGCATTAAGTCTTAGATTCTGCCCAAGCAGGAAAGGACAGTCTTTGTTTAAGGAGTTCCAAGGTATGTTGCTGATATTTAAGCATATGGAGCTGACAATTTAGTGCCAAGATAGCAAGAGTAGCTGAGGTGTATACTTTTTTTACCCCATCTGTCCAATGCTCGGGAATCCCTGTCTGAGGGGGTAGGATTCTTAGCAGAGGTTGCTTTAAGCCCTTTTGGCCCTTGAGAAATTACCTCAGGGTCAGCTGTTGGATTTTTAAAAAGATATTTGTGTGAGTCAGGAACTCTATAGTACCTGTCTGGTTTTCTGGGAGCAGGAGGTAGGACATCAGGAGTCAAGCTGGATTCAAAGAAAACATCATCCACCACATCCAGGACTGGGGGGATGGCCAAGGGTCTGTGTTGCAGAAGATCTAGGAATTCCCCTGAGTCTCCTTTTAGACTGAGGGTAGTCCTGACTCTCCCACTGGAAATGCTCCCTTAAAGTATGCAGGATTTCCACAAAGGAAAAATCCTCTGGGGGAGAGGCTGAAGGAATGGATTCCTCTGCATCAGAATCCTCATAAGTGGAGAGGGGCTGCATGTCTTCATAGTCAGATGCATCAGACTCATCTGACTCTAGTTCAGACAAAACTACTGGGGACAGATATCTTTTCCTTTTTGAAGGGGTAGCTTGGCTTCACCTGATCAGCATGATAGGGTCTTCTGCCATTTTAAGCATTTGAGAGTGAGACAAGGTAGCAGGAGCTTGAGAGTGGGTAGTCGGTTTCTTGGGTGTGGTTCGAACCCTGGGCCTAAGGAACCTGGTTGTTTCCGAAAGAACGGTAGTCACAAAAGAAGATGGTTTGTGTCGAGATTCGGAGGTGTGAAGGACTTCCTCGAAAGCCAGTGCCTGCTCAGCGGCTCCGGACTCATCCAAGGTAGAAACTACCGTAGGATCCTAAGACAAAGAAGAGTTTTGTGGCATACCGGACTCCGAAAGGGTCTCAATAGTGGCCTGCGAATCAACTGAAGCGGGCATCAGGGGCTGCAAAAGCATCTCACTGAGTACCGGAGGACTGACAACTAGCTTAACAGAAGCGTCATCGGAAGGTTTGGACCTGTAAAGTCTGTCTCTGTCTTTATCTTTACTTTTTTGGAAGATCTGCTGTTGGATGGCTTACCGAAGCCATATCTGAATTCGAGGACTGTAAATGAAAATATCTGGCTGTAATAAGGGCCTGACGACAGGTAGTTCTGACATTAAACAAAGCACAGAAGCAACAACGGGGGACGTCATGGTTTGGGCCTAGGCAAGTGACGTAGTAAGAGTGGAAGTTTCGGTGCGGTATTTGCTTTCCACAGGCGAGACAATTATTAACTTTTGCTGAAATCAGTTAGTGCAAGAAAAAACGATCCCCAAAGGGGTACTTAGCTTTAGAAGACTTCAAGTTCAATTCGGAAACAAAAACTCAGGTAGCGGTCAATTGGCACTCATGCGAACTGCTTCTGCTTTGGGCTCCACAGCAAGAAAGACTGATGTAATGGCGTCGGCTGCTTTACTTTACACCACTGACGACCTGACGTCAGTCCTCAAGTGACAGCAACTGATGCAGAAATACTAAGTCTCTGGTATTCGAGCCAGCCGAGGGCGACCCTGGCAGGGATAACCCAAATGTGATAACTGCAACAGTGAAACACGAAGAACATCTGCACATGAATCACATTTTTTGTTTACATTTTAAATGCTATTATCACATAATGTTCCATGGGTTTCAGGCTTTCTTTTTTCATATTCTGTAAGAAAAATTTCCATTGAAAAAACAGTCTCGAATATAATGTCACAAAATGTATCTCTGTTAATAAGAATAAATGCTCTTACCTCATGTACTTTTACACCCAAAGGAGAAATTAAATTGTTCCACACTTCTTCCCTGTCCATTTCTTTGTCTACTTTACTTTGAATCCTTACCTAGTACTTCCAGTTTTCATTTTCTTCTGCCTTATTCTTTGCTACTCCACTTTTGCCTTCTACTTTCTCTACATATGTTTTCTTTTCTGTCTCACCATTACTCTTCAGGATTGTCTCTGCATCCACCTTTTTTATTTTCTCCATAATGTCCCCACCAGGAAACAGCTTCTTCATTTTCTGGCTCACCCTGCACCACTATTTCTTTAAGTAAAGTATCCTGCAACACTTACGATTGGAGGGTTGTAACTATACATCCATCATTTACTGACTCATCTCCATCAAAGTTTTTTTTAAACATTTCCTCAGAATCCTACACACATTCTCCAGCCTTGATATTCGCTTTTCTCCTTCATTTCTTTCATTACTCCATCATCTCCTTCTCTCTCTATCTGCCTCCCTGTTTCTCCAGGTCACCTCCGAGCCTGGAAAGGAACGAGGAAGTGTTCCTTCAAAATGGGTTCCACTCACAAAATGATGAATAGGGGAAGTTCCCTGATGCCCTGGACAAAATTCCTCCAGTAGCTTAAATGCTAACTTGGATGTCCTCTGAAAAGAGGCCACTAACCTGGTGGGACAAACCCAGTCAACACAGAATACATAAATAAATATGTATGTAACTGGAAATGTGTTAATATGTTTTTTCTTTTATATTAATATATGTTTGGTTATATCTTAAGCAGTATTTTAATAAAGGTGTTATAAAAAAAGAAATAAAGAAAGAAGGGGTGTGCTTGATGACTGCCAGCCCTTCCCTCCCTGGATCAAAGAATATGGAATAGCTGTTCAGTCTCCTAAGTTCAAGCACTTGCTTCAAATAAATCCTGAGATGACAGTACACATCCATGGTATAAAAGGTTCTAAGGCACTCTGTTGGCTCTATATGAAAAGTGTGAGAACTAATTCTGCAAGTCCTGATGGTTTGAAATCTAATTTCTAATTCCAAAAGAGGGACTTCACCCCCCCCCCCCCACACACACACACACACAATGGAGGATGCACTGCATTACCATGATACTTAAACTAGCTCTTGCAAAAGGGATGGTGCTTTAACAGAATGTGAACAGGTATAATTCATTTAAGGAATCACTTGATTTGTCAGTGTGGGGCCAATGGCCAAACTACACTCTGCACAAGGTTGTGATGTGCAGACACAGAAGACACATGCATGTTCACCACAGACCAGCTGAGGCCTGAGACTTAAAAATGCCTGTGGCAGATCAGGACTATCCTATAAGCTGAATAGCTGAGGTGACATAGGGAACAGCTCTGCTAAGATGAAAGAACTTCTTTCACTTGGGTGTATTGTCGTCTTTGCTGAATATATTTCTGGTGGAAAAAAATCACTTCTGAGATGCTAGCCAAGGAGATCCAGTGCAAAGGGTTTATATCAGATGTCAGAGCTTAAAATGTAACAAAATTTTGACCAACCCATTAATTACATCTTTAAGGATATTTTTGACTAGGACCAGTACAACTTCCAGCACAGCCACGGACCTCAGAGCCTGAAACCACACCATCCTCAGCCACCACAAGGGGATGAGAATTAGCTTTGGTCTTTCTACCCAGAATTCTCCAATGTGATATGGGATTAGTGGGAAGGCTTAAACTAATCTCACATGGGATGGAGAACGTGTGTCCAATGACAGACCCTATCCTGCTACATTGGGCAGAAGAGGAGGAGTAACACAGTCTCGATCGACAAACAGGTCATTCTCTAGATAGCCTCATTTCTGGAAGATCAGCACCAAGCTCTATCTGCAGCTCTATCAGAACACTAGAGGAGACAGCTACGCTTCTGTTTATGACCAACTGCTAGATGCACAATACCTGTCCTTGTAGGGGTATAAAAACAAGCCCCCTTGCGTGTCCAAATAACACAATGGAGTGGGTGTACAAACAAATGGGGAGTGGTCCCAGAAGTAGCTTCTCTTCTAGTGCATTCAGGATCTTACGTACTAAGCAGAGCTTCAAATGGATTAATTTTCAGCTTCTTTTGTATCCCTTAGACAATGGGGGAACCAATAAGAGATCCTCATTCACCAGCAAAGCAGTCCATCACAAGGCCATACAACAGGAATGGCAGCAGGAATAGGAGACCCACCAGAAAAATTGATAGAAATTGTCTATCACACCTAGACACAGTGGCACGGCTATGGCACCAGGAGATTTCTAAGTGCTTGGTGGTTTGGCAGCCACTAACATATCGCATTCCAATGTAAATCCCAAATCATCAGGTGTGCCAATGGCAGAATGAAGACTGTAGCAGTGATCAAGTCCAGAAGTTGCTGAAATGTCTGGTCCTGGACTCCAGGGTAGAAATTGCAAGCATTGCACAGTATCAGCTCTGTGCCTATGAACACAATAATCTGAGCTAGGATTACCTAGAACACCTCCCAGTGTCTGTCCACCTGCATGGACTACAGCCATTGGAATGCCCACTGAAGGGGTGCTACAAGAAAGTCCCTTAATGGAGAAACCAAGAGAGAGTTGTCCAGGTAGGAGAATACAAAGAGATCTTTCTTTTGCAAGGCTATGACTACCTTGACCAATACCCTGATAAACACTGGGTATTGAAGAATGTCCAGATGGCAACACTGTGTACATTATACTATGCTCATCCACAGCAAACTGGAAAAATTTCCTATGTGAACCACAGAAAATATGTTAGAAAAAGTGGACCATGTCCAGGAATCTATCAAGGCACCATGCAAATGACTGCCTGAAAAGTCAATTCTACATTAGGACATAACTGATGTGCTAGTGGAAGCTCTGGAGATCCAGCACTGAAAAGAAGCTGTCCATCCTCTTCACAACCACAAACAGGCTGGCAAAGAAGGCTCATTCCTAATATTAATGTGAGACAGCCTTTGTTGCCCTTTTCAGAAGCAGAGTCTGGGTTTGCTACAAGAACTCAGGATGATTGTCTCTTACTGTTGCCTTTTCAGGGGAAGAACAAAAGACCTGTAAGAACAGGGCAGGTGTGAACACAACCAGAATCTAATGGATCCTGGTGATGGCTCTCCAAGTTAGGGGAATGCACAAAACCACATCTCGATGAGGAGTGCCAGACCATTATCAGGATACTGGGCAAGACTTACAGAGTCACTGCCTTGAGTGACTTATACAGCACTGGTGGAAAGAGGACCATGTGATGCTTAAGTGCCTTCTGCTATGCCTGAGGAGGATTTATCACAATGGCTTGTTCTAATAGAGGAAGAAGGGCTCTCAAGGATTATAACGATCTTCCACTTAGAGCTTGCTTCCTTATCAAGCAATCATTTGCCAGGTCTTGAAAGTCCTGTTCAAAGGAACAAAATGTTCATGTGCTCTTCCATAATGGAGACCAGGCTCAGTCATGCAATTTTTCAGTGATATTGTATTTCTAGACATATTCCTGTGCCTTGGACCTTACCATAATCAAAATACAGCAGGCCACATGGTAGCTCACTCCAGAGACCACACAACACAGAGTCCTGACAACTTATTTCTTCAGTGCATACTCAGGGAATTAAGCAAGCTTTTCCAAAACTCAGTACATCAGGAAGGACTGGACTGGAATCTGGAGAGGTAAGAACATAAGCTAAGGCTCTGAGTCCCATTGTGGTAGAGAAGTACACTTTCTTGTCATATCTGTGCAGGGCAGATATGCATTGTGGTCTCCGGAGATTAGGCTGGACGTAAGAGATCACAAAGAAATCAACTCAAGGATGCTTGAAGAGGTGCTCAATTTATTCAGCTGATAATGTATTGTAAAGTGTCTGTGATTTCTTGAGAAGTGAGGGAAGGGCAAAGGAGTACAGAATGGGCACCTGCAGGCTGTAGTAACAACCCCCTTAACAACTAGCTCCATACAGGGAAGCCCAAGGACTCCTCATTATCTTTCTTCCCCACATCTGGATTTATGCATTTCCATGGCAGGAATGGGGCCAGAGGTCAGTCCATAGAGGAACCCATTAGCCTGAATGTTTCTCTAAAGCAGAAGTCAGTCGGCCAGGGAGGGCAAGTTGCAGGAAGAGGAAGAATCATTCTCCATTTCTATTTCATAGACAATATCCAGATCCTGTGATTCCTTCTAGAAGCCTAAGTGGGAGGGGGCATCCTGCTACCCACTAATTACACAGGTGTTGTTTTACATGCTGTAATGCAGGATTAAGCATGTGACAGATATGTGTAATGTGTCCGGTGAGAGGAAACTGGTACATGGACTGCATACGGTGTCCAGGAAAGTAAATAATGTGGGAAGAAATAGCCAGGGAATTGTTATGGCTAGGCTTGTATAGGCCCTAGGGCTGATAGCCTAGTACCAACCTATGAACCTATGAACCTATATGCCAAACAAGGTGCGCAGGCAAGAGTGGTCTTAAGCAGGTCTGGCAGTGCATCAATTTTTAGTTCCTAAGGGTTCACTTTCACACCAATCACAATCTCATAAACATCAAATAAACAATATGAATGATTGGCAGTAGAAGATGAGTGCCAGGGTGTCAAATGGAAAAATAAAAATATCTAAGACTTACATCAGGAAATCTTTATTCCTTGGGATGATGGTGAATCCCTAGTATACACTGTTGGATTATTCTGGAAGCTGTGGATCGTTTTTAAAGTTGTATGGAATAACTGGGGGAAAGTAGTGTAAGGGAAAGCAGTTACCTAGAGCTAGATGTAACAGACCTGATGAACCAAAGGTCTTCATTTGATGTGCATATGTGTTCATATTATTTCTTCAGGCCAGTGATGCGGAAAGTACATTTCACCAAGGTTTTGGACAATAGTTATGTTACAGCGGTGACAAGTCAGCTGAGTTCATTAATGCTGCAGGATAAACCACAGGGCCAGATGGATCTACTTTACAGCTGACAGGTACAGGTACATTTAATTTTGCAAGTGATGTCATGTAAATCTCTTACCTGACATGGCAGTAGGCTAAAATCCAGTTTTCTTCTAGTAATAACATATTTTCTGGCTTAAAGCCCATATTCAGATCCATTCCATAAGCTCCATACACGTGAACTAATACTGGTGTCTCAGTCAGCATTTCTTTTGGTAATGTTTTATGGAATACTGTAATTGGTACCAACGTTCCATCCTAAAATATTAACAAATGTATCGTGAGTGAGGAGCTGCTCAAGTCTAGCAAGCTGAATGGCTATGTTACATTTTACCATTTCTGTGGTGTATTACATGTAAAAAGGAAATGAAAGCAGTGAGAATCAGTCATGTTGACAAAGCAAGTCTTTAGATCAAGAGATTTCTGAAACCATATCAACAGCATTACACGATATAAAAACAATGCAGTTACACAGATAAAATAAATGGCAAGAAATCAAACATCACAGCTACTCGACAACTGTTAGTACATATGTTAAATCTTCCTCTATACTTTATCCAAATCCATTATTTAAGACACATCTAATCAAACTGCCACTGATACGGTGTCCATTCCTAACTTTCATTCAATACCAAATCTAGGGCAAGTGGTTAAACTGCATGAGAAATTAGGAGGCAGGGGCTTCCTTTGGTAAGAATAGACTTCCCTCCCATTTGTAATTTTATGTTCAGCAGCTATCTCTCCGGCTATGGCTAGTCACCAGGATGCATGGGTTACACCGGTGCCTAAAACAGGGTATGGCATTCTTCCCATCAGTTACTACCCCATCTCTACTCTACTCTCACTTGCTAACAAATATGAAACATTGGTGCAGAAGTAATTTCCTGAACACTTGTGGTTTATTTCCCCAGGAATAATACAGTCTTAGAAGAATTGTACCACCTCACAACAGTATTATACTTCTCTAATGAAAGAATGAATCATAATCTAGATTTTGAAATATTTACTGGCATACTCTTAGACCTTTGCAAAGTATATGCAGCCAGTGACCTAAACTGCTTACTAAATGAATTGTTATCTGTTTATTTTTGTCCAAAATACCAGCAAAAGGTCTATCAACATGAAGGCCAGACAGATTTGGTGCTTGTCAGGGATCTCCACTCAGTTCCCCTTTCTTCCCCATCTTCATCAGTGCTTTACTATGGTACTCTTCCTCTGTAACCTTCTGTGCAGACAACTGTCATTCTTGATAGTGCTAACAGCCCAGATGTTACTGAACTGGGAAATGATCTTACACAAGCAAGCTTACTATTTATATGATAAAAAAACAAGCTCATGTTCTGTGTAACAGCTGCAGAAACCTAACAACTATTACACTGCCACAGATCACAATACAGAAGTAGAAACTTTGTTACAGTCCATTAACAATACATATAGGAGTGAGCATTTCATGGGATGGGATAACTTCTTTGGGGCAAGATGTATGGAGGAACCTACATTTTTAAGATTACTGGGCCAAGTTGTGGTTTACTGCTGATTTATTTATTTGCAGTTTGTTTGCCAGGATGGTTAATTGTTCCCCAAAGGAGCCCGTTTTCAATGGAGTCCTGGGGAGAAAAGCTCCAAACAGTACAAATATTAAAGTATGCAAGGTTACACAAATTGCAAATACATGAGAATTATAAAATGCACAGTTACAAAGTTACAAAAAAAATTGGTATTTGCAAGAGCAAATTAGTACAATGCATTAAAAAAGAATTAATTTCAGACAAATTAAAGTTCAATATACTATGCTAGTTCCTATAATTTATTGTTAGGCATTATAAGACTATAGCTGGTTGTCCACAGATAAGCTAAAGTAGTAGAGAGTAGTTAAAGTCAGGGAAGTTACGTAGGATGGGAGCAAGAACATTCCCATTGTGAAGTTAGGTGGGAGTGGAGCAAGGTTTTTAAAGCAGCGAGACTAATGGTGGTCCGGATGAGAAGTGGGAGAGAATTCCAATGATGTGCTAGGAAGAAGAATAGAAGATGTTTACCTGGTGGGCGTGCAGGTTTATGTACTTCTATTAAGTTTTAGAAGCTGGATCATAGATGTCTAACAGGTAGATGCATCTGGAAGGTAGAGGCAAGGGAGGGGCGGAGAGAGGGGCTGAAAATAAGTTTGTGTGCTTGGATAAGTTGAATATAGGTAAGGTAATAGGGTAGCTTAAGCCAGTTCAATTGGTGTAAGGAACTGCAGTGATGGGTAGTGGATCTGTGGCCAGTTGCAAATTTAGAAATTTTATAGTAACAGGAGGAGAGTTTTGACTTGAGGGAAGATTGCAGATTAGTAAGGATGGAGGCGCTGTATAGTAGGGAAGGGATAAAGTAAGTGGTAGTGAGAATGAGCCTGGTGGAAGAAGAGATATAACGGTTTTGGCGATAAAGCATGCCCAGTTTCTTGTGTTTTTTTTTTATATTCACTAGTAGATGCCTATCAAATTTTAGCTGATCATCGAGGAGGACTCCTAATAGTTTTGCAGTGGAGACTATTTCAAGAAGAGTATTGTTTTGGCTGGTGATACAGAAAGAGTTTTTTATCTAGGATAGTAGTTTTAGAAGGGGTAAATAACATGAGTTTAGTCTTGGTTGCATTGAGTGCAAGATGATTATCTAGCATCCATTGTTCAGTGGAATAGACAGCATTCTGGGTTAGTTTTGCTAATGAGGAAATGGAGGTGGCAGAGCAGATTATGGTTGTCGGCGTATTGGATAAGGTTGGCATTTGAGATGGCATGGTGGAAGTCGTTTATGAAAATATTGAATAGAAGGGGACCTAGAAATGAACCTAGGGGCACACCTGTGGGAGTATTCAGGAAAGGTGAAATAGCTTTTTTCTACGTGCTTGTTGCCTTTTTGACCGATAGCTGGTGAACCAGTTGATAAGAGGAGTGGGATAAATGTAGTTCAGCAAGTTTAGTGAGGAGAAGGTTGTGAGAGATGGTGTTGAAAGCCTTGGAGAGGTCTAAGAGGAGGGTTGACACGATATGACTGGAGCCATGGGCCTTGTTGACAGTTTCTAGGAAAGAGCCAAGGAGGAGGAGGATGAGCAAGGAACACTCAGAGAAGTGGATAGCAAGCACAGAGGTAAGAAAGGTACTGGAGTGAGGCACTAAATTGCTAAGGGAGACAAGGAGGAAAGCAGAGAGGTGCACAGAGGTTTAGAGGGGACAGTAGGACTATAACAGCATAGATAAAGTGTTAAAGAGCAATTAGAATAGGAAGACTTGGATAGCGTTAAGCAAATGCTGCCACCTAGTGGACAAATCTGTAACTGCAATGAAGGGCTACAGGCACTTGGGGGATGGACTGAAGGGAGCAGGATGAGTGGGGTCCACGATAGGCTGCTAGTGTTCACACGCAAGGATTCAATACAGCTATAGAAAAAATACAAGTTACTTCCAGAGGGTACATACACTTTTAGTTTAGGTAGTACTTGGGAAAGTCAGTAGAGACACAGAAAGTTCTATAAATTCTCTTTAGGAAGCTCAGTTCACAGACAGGAAGTCAGGGTACCTCATAGGGTGGCAGAAGACACCTAGGAAGGTTTACACGTAGGGTTACCACCTGTCCCACTTTGTGAGAGACCGTCCTTCTTTGGGCAGTTGTGTCCTGCAAAAAAACTGAAAAAATGGCAAATGTCCTGAGATTTTTAGGACAAAATTATTTCCTATATTTTATGTAATAGTTGCATAAAACAGTTATTCTGTATCTGAAACACCTAAATGTTATAAGAAACAGAATAAGCAACTAAAATGCTACAAGAATATGTTTTTATTTAGGCAAAAAAGTGAAGTTCTGTCCTTTGTACTGGTCGGGGGTATGTTTCACCCTGCAAAATCTGACATTTGTACTAAAAATGTCCCACTTTGAGCATTTGAAAAGGTGGCAACCCTATTTACACGCTGCAGGACAAACTGAAAGAAAAGGGATAAGTAACAGTTATAATCAAAAGGTAGCGTATCAACAATGTTAAGTGGAGAGACAGGAATTAGAGGTTGATGTTATAGATTGCAGTGAGAGTGAGTGCAAGAGAGGAGGAGGGGGCAATTAGGTTGTCTTTTAATCTAAATTATGACTGTAGTATGATACCAGAACATTGGCAGTAATCACAAGAACATAGGCAGCAAATTTCAAATTCAGTTAAACAGCACTCAGAGAAAGCATGAAAATCCAGTGAAAACAACAGTGTACCTGTGTAAGGGTACAAGCATTTCAGGAATAAATGTACATGGATACAAATACATAACTACATGATTGTAATGTAGAACTTAGTTTCAATTCCACAAGCACTTTAACCTTACTGAATTACTGTGATTCATCCCACATAGTGTAAAGGACTCCATCTTAAAATGCATGGACTGACAATGCAGTGTCTTGAAACATTGAAAAAAAAAAAGACAAAAGAAATACAGAAAAAGAGAGAATATTGAATATTGCCCTTCTCCTTTAAGTATTATTATTATTTTTTTTTTTTTGCATGGCCTAGGCAAGCACCTCTGCACCCCAGCAAGCCCACCACTTATGGTGTAAGATTGCCATACCTTGGAGAAAAGGCAGTGTTCCAAACATGGCAATCTTGGACTTAATATATGTAAGTCTGGATTTCTGGTCATCTTCACATCTGAGACTTGGTATTGTGAGTCTAGATATCTGAAATGACTACCAATCAGAGTATGTAAGTGGCAAAGTCAGATGATCCTTTTTTTCTGGAATCTTGACCTAGACTTCAGTATAACACCATAATATTAAGAAAAGACAGGGTGTGTGCAGTTTTCACTTTTAAGCATTTGCATGTTAATAATGCATATGCTCAGTTTTTCTTTTCTCTGAAAATGTAATAGTTATGGTTTTGGGCTACATGTGTGAGCTGCATTAATGTGATAAAAAGTGGAATACATTGTGCATCTCATAAGCAACCATTTGGCATAAATTATTACTTAAATATGTTTATGAAAGAGGTTTACTGTAAAAAAATCAGCAAAGTATCAGAGATGAATTTCATGTTCTCTCTTGTCTTTTGGGGAATTAGTTTATTAATGTCAGGCTGAAGACCTACTGAGGTATAGCAAGCTTTAGTTATGAGCCCCTAAACAGTTTACTTCCATGTATATAGGAGGTTATTTGTGTGCCATTTAATTTTTCCATGAATACTTACATACGTTCTCTAGGTTGACAGAGACTGTTTGAGAACCTTGTCATTGTTTGTTTGTGTCTTTCAGCTTTTCCCGGTTAGGGGTCACCACAGCGGAACTCCGGTCTGCTAATGATTGGTAGTTGATTTTTATGTGCCGAGTTACCAGCCCTGACGCACAACCTTCAACGAAGGTACGCCCATTCACGCATGTCTCCACGCAGAAGACGCTCTAGCTGAGAATCGAACCGGACGTCTTATTGTTAGGCGACAACGCTACCGCAGCACCACCACCGCGGGTCTTTGAGAATCTCGGCATAATGGTCAGAAATGTATAGATAGTTCTGATAAAAACTGGCAACATATTATTTCAGAATGTTCCAGACTAGCAGATTACAGGGGAAAAGGTATCCAAAGCATCTCACAGCACATAAAACTAAAGTCCTGAGATATACATGAGCTGTTTCAGGGTACAGACTTTTATTTACTTCCACCTTCATTTGGCTACTGGCTGGCTCTAAGCAAGTCACTTAACAAGACACTGTTCCCGCGTGGCCTCTGAAAAGGGACAATTTGTCAGTGGGATTACCTGAGCAACAAATACGTAAAAAAAAAAAAAAAAAAAAACCAAGCTGCTGAAAGGCTTCTGTTTGAATGCTGTCTGGTATAAAATAATAAGGCCAAAAATAACTTTTGTCAATATTTGACTATGCATTTTCCTCACTATTCTGCAATCTTGAAGTTGGTATATGAAAACTGGAGATGAAAAAGGCTTGCCACCTGCGGGGGGAAAAAGCACTTTGTTTTGTGATTGCAGAAAATGTTTTTGGCTCCTTATTTTTCAAAATGGTGGCATTCTAGTAACATGAATTGTCAAGAGGTTGGAATCTGATGATATCACGCTTGATATGTCAATTAACTTATGATATGGTAATTATTCTACATAGAGCACTGTTTTGAATTCTGTTAAAAGCCACATAAAAGTGCATCAAAAACTGATGGAATAGGCCATCTCCTATATATTTATGCTTGTACAGACGAATGATGTACAAGTTTTTTTTCTTTTTTTTTTCAATAATCATTTTTTATTATTTTTCACAACCATATTACAAATTCACACCTTATATACAATATATACAAAATGCTTCCATTGGTTAATTTCACATATATATCAACCTCATGTATTGATCAAAGGTACAGCACTAACAATCAAAAGGAAAATAATAAAAAAAAAAAAAAAAATCCAACATTAACAAATCCAAGCCAACAATCTGTCTTTTCTGTACATTTTCTATCTAATCTAAGGTTGATTTAGACTATATTCTGGTTCCCGAGAAAAAGTGGATAGTAACCTCTTAAGCCAAAATAATATTAAAAATTTGCTCCCAGATTTTTATGTTGTTGATATTTTTCTTGTGATCACTAATTAACAGTTTATGCGCCAAGATGTGTTTTATTGCCAACAATCTGAAATTTTCCCACGATGTCTGGGCTGGGTTCAACCAATTTGTGGCTATATATAATTTCATTAATAGGCAAATATTCATAATTACAATCGTTTTTGATTTATTTAGATTCTCCGGGGGAATATGAAGAATCATAAAATCCCAAGAGAGTGTTGAATTTTGGTAACCCATTTTTTGTAACTGCAATTTTAATGAATTCCACAATTTATAAATGCACTTACAACTCCAGAACATGTGAAGCAAATCTGCTGTCTGATCAAAGCAATGTGGGCATATGGGTGAATTCTTCACATCAAATTTGTGCAAAGTGAGACGAGTATAGTATGCATTGTTAAATATCATCAGCTGCGTAAATACCAATTTCTGAAGGGATACGGACTTTAATGTTAATTTAAATGCCTCCAATATCTTATTGTCGTAAGTTTTTTTTCTAAGAAAAATTTTAGATGTTGAATTAACTATAAAATTCTGTTAGTTTGAACCATTTAACCTATGTCGTTTATTCAGGAAAGGTATGCAGCTGATCTATACTTTCTACTTTATGTTATACTCTGAAACTATTATTTTAAAATGCATGTATGACTGGGATCTCACTTCCATCTTGGCTTTCTGTGTTTCACTTCCTTTCTCATCCTTTTTCTAACTTTTTTCATTGCAAGAACTATTTACAAACTGATTATGATCAGACACCCAATCAAAATTCTTTACAATAAGTGCCCCAATGTACCACAGTTTAAAAGGAAATGTGGCAGAAAAACTGTGTAACAGCTGGAACACTCCTAGGTCTGGCACATAAACAATGACTAGAAGCAAAGTGCATCTGTAATCAACTAACATCTTTAAGACATTCTATATGCTTTTAAGCTGTTACACCCTTATTTACTGTTGGTGTGGCAGTGCAAAATGTGTTAATAGCTTCTAAATCTGTCAGTTGTTTTCTGGCACAGTGCTATACTATCCGTCTCATGATAGTGAGTGCATGACTTATCAATAACAAGGCACATACATATGGATCTTCTAATGCCTACAAATAAACTTCACTATAACTGGGTTATTTTTTTCCATATTTTGGAGAGTAAGCATTGTGTTCAATGTACTGCATTCAGGACTATGATTCATGCTCCAGTCAGAACTACTTTATTAATCGTTCAAGAAACTGATGTCAAGAAATTCAGCTTTCTAGATTAATACTGATAAGCATTTCAAGAACACATTTATGTTCAAAAAAGATGGTCATAATTCTTTGTAATGCAGGGAACTTTGGCAGCCCTGATGTATTACCAGCAGCAAAGAAAAAAGTATAAGCCTGCAGTGTTTTACACGCTTGAAAGCTGTGACACACTTAGTGCTACTGCTCAAACAATGGTCAGAAGACGTGTGACTCAGCTTTAAAAGCTGTTACAGACTTCCTTCTGACACACCTTTTTGGGCAGTGAATAGTATGTCACAATTTTCACAGATAACAAGCCTCAATAATAACCTAAAAAAGTGCATAACATGGGGGATTATGACAGCATCTCTGATCTTGCAAGTCAAGAAATTCACCGTCCTTGAGGTGAATCCTGACACCCATGTCAGAACACGTAACATGTAAGGTTATGATGCAAGAGACCAGACTGTAGTTCTTTGCAGTGCATGGAACTTGACCTGCTCCCACATACTACGCCAGTTAGACCAAAAGAATAAAATGATGAAGCACTAAGTGTTTTACAGTTTTGAAAACCATTAACATACTTGCCACTACCACACAAACAGCAACCACCAAAGAAGAGAAGCGGGGAAGCACAAACCGCTTTAAAATATTTAAAAACTTCTCATTTGCTAAATGAAGTATTAAAACATGTTATAAGGCTCTTTGTACTTTCTGCCACTCTGTTCTGTGGTGGCCTCTGTCCACTGGTAACTCTCTAGCATGACACTAGAGCTTAACAATGGTGAATGGTGCTTACCATGAGCTTGTTAAGCAACTTTCTCATGTCAGAATCGTGCTTAACATGTCTGAATTTTCCCCAGTTGTGGAGTACAGCCATGGTGGTCTCTGAACCACAAGTTTTTTAATTCTTCTCTAACATCCTGAAAGAGCACAACAAGGATATCTTTTGCCAGTCTCTGAGCATAATCACTACACCCCATGTATTCTATATATATATATATATATATATATATATATATATATATCTGTGTGTATGTGTGTGTTTTAGAAGTACTTTGTCTACTGACAATTTAACCGAATGAAATGGTGACCATCACATTGTGTTGACGTACTGTTTCATCTAAGTGTCTTTTTTAATTTTAAGATAACAGTGAAGCTGAGCTGTAACTGCTCTGTTATGGGTCTGGAGGAGTTCATGGCTATTGAAAATAGGATTTATGTTGTGTTCCAAGGAGGTTACTTTTGTGGCAGGTTCCATTCTGTTCAGTGTGAAACTGCTGTGTAATCTCAGAGTTAGTCAACTTAAAGTTGTGAGAATGTGGGATGCAGAGGGTTTGTCCCTTGCAAAACATTTATTTTGATGGATCAGGTGACGAGTCCAGGTATATTTTTTGATGCATTGGCTCCCGAAGAATTTGTCACATGATAGTGTGTCACTCACAGATGCACACCCAGACATTAACTTATTACAATGATAACCACTGGGAGGAAAAGTCTC
Organism: Protopterus annectens; assembly: GCF_019279795.1. Lineage (NCBI taxonomy): Eukaryota > Metazoa > Chordata > Ceratodontiformes > Protopteridae > Protopterus > Protopterus annectens. Next base: position 352,144,608 of record NC_056725.1, on the reverse strand, counting down.
ATGACGTAGAAAATATTATACTTTGGTTTATCCTAACCTTAGAAGTGTGAATACTATCAAAACAAAAGTAAACAAACATAGTTGGATTTTACCTCCCCATACAATGTAATGAGAAAATGCAATAAAAAAAAAAATACCTACATATAAAACATCCTCAAAAATATAATTCAACCACACAACATCCCAGAAAACTAAATCCAGGCACAACATAGAATTACAAACGTATGATATAAAAAAAAAAAAAAAAAACCAGACACTCTCTTCTATTCATTAAAATTGGGAAAAATAAACTAAACATACAAGAACCGAAAGTATAAACTACGGATAAACCAACACAGTTTCCCATGCATAAATCAAACTCAAAACACATATATGAAGAACTATGGTCACTGAAGTTGTAAAAGGAAGTAAGCATCTAGGTGATTTTAGGAACTACACTGAAATCAGTGAATTATTATGGATAGTTAGGTTGCAGCCTAACAGACCTCATGGTTTAAATGGCAGAGTTTCTTTAAAGCCTCTCTTGAAGTCTAGGGACCCTTCCACATTAACATGTTTTATGGAGAGTGCCACCCGATTGGACGCTTTGTATTTTGATTTATTAATAGAGTTGTTTAAATATCTTTGTATTATGGTCTGAAGAAGCAACTTAGTGTGTGAAAGTGCTACCTTTTTCAATAAACGTTGTTTTTTGCGATTTTACCACTGCTGTGTTTCTGTGCTGGAGTTATATGTAAATATGGAGTTTGGACCAGCCCGGTTAACAAATGTAAAATAAAATAAATAAATAAATAAATAAAAATATGTAGTTCTTCATTTCTTTGTTTACTCCGGACACAGTTTATTCCTCGTGGGGAGTTTAATTCTCTCAAAACATATCTGTGTCAACAAAAAATACTAAAACTCTAAGAAAAGATAAAAAAAATAATGTTTATAAATCTATGAATCAAAATGCAGGAACATAGATAAAAACACATCAAGGTCAAATAAAATACATTTACCACATAACAGAGAGATAAAAATGCAGTGCAACAATAAACATACCAGCACAGAAGAAGTTATCAAGGACCTGGGGACCCAGGTTGACAGTGGCCTTTCCTTTGACACTCACGTTGCTAAAGTGGTTAGAAAGACCTTCTACATTGCCCACCTGATCATGAAGGGATTCACATCCAGATCTAGTGAGGTCATTGTTCCCCTGTACTCTTCACTTATCAGACCAATGATCGAGTACAATGCCCCATTCGGGATGTATCTCACCCGACATCTGCAGCAATTGGAGAGACCCCAAAAGTTCCTCACCAAAAGGATAAAGGGACTCCAAAATCTGTCATATGCTGCCAGATTGAAGAAACTCCAGCTCTATTCAGTCGCATACCGTCTGCTCAGAGGTGACATGTGCCTGACATACAAGGCCATGTCCAACCCGGAATTAATGGACATGCTCCGCCTCAAAAAATCCAAATCCACCAAAACCACTAGAGCAAGCGACTTAAACCTTAGCATGGATATAAATAGGACGTGCTGGAGGGATAGATTTATCACTCAGAGACTCCCTATGCTGTGGAATAAAATCCCGGTCCATGTGAGGCAGAGCACCTCGCTGACTCTGTTCAAGAGAAATCTTGACCTGTGGATGGGAGATCATAGGTTTACCCCGGGAATCATCTCTGTGTCACTGCTGGACAGAGGCACACCAAACTAATGGGCACAGTATTTTTTCATATAAGGGGTGGCGTAAGCCACAAAAATTTGGGCTAGGCTTATAAATGCCTTAGGGCAGATAGCCTAGTATAAACCTATGAACCTAAATATGAAACTACACCAAGCATTCAGAAATGTTACCCAGAACAAACACAGTCTTATGCAACTACAAAGGTAACATGGTATTACTGCACCAAGGCCTTTTCAGAAAACCAAAAAACACCACTACAACTTCATGGCTACATAAAAAAATAGTCCAAAACTAAAACAATTAAATTAATGGTAGGAAAAAAAAAAAAAAGTACTGTAAACAAAAACTGATAGATAAATAATGAAAACATGGGAATACAGGGGGATGGGGTGTAAGGTTGTGTATGTGACTTTTGGCTGCACCGCTCATTACCAAAATCATTCCCAAAATCAGCATCACAGATATCTCATTTATTACATCCAACTCCCTCATATATTCTGTACGCATCACTACTCTTAAACATATTATCAAAGATTCCTTAACAGTCTAGCAATATAAAAGTCATCAACATTCACACCAAAGCAGAAAAAAATGAAAGTTCAGACACGGCTTACGTACACAAAATACATACTCGACCAAATTATATTGGCATAGCTCAAACCCTAGAAATGAAATTACAAAAATCAGAAAGCTAAAAAAATAAAGTAATGAAATGAAATTACAAAAATCAGAAAGCTAAAAAAATAAAGTATTGAAAATTAAAAGAAAATCACAGCTTATCACTACTCTTATACATATTAGACCCATTATAGAGCACAACGCCCCTTTTGGTATGTACCTCACAAGACATCTACAACAACTGGAAAGGCCGCAGAAATACCTCACAAAGAGGATTACTGGCCTCAAACAGATGCCCTACGCAGACCGTCTCAAAAAACTCCAGCTTTACTCCATCACGTATTGCCTACTCAGAGGCGATCTCTGCCTAACATACAAAGCTATGTCAAACCCATAGCTGTTGGATATGCTCCACTTAAAGAATCCCAATCCCTCTGAGCTACACGCTCTAGGGACCTAAACCTTGTCACCACAACAAACAGAACATGCCGGAGGGATAGGTTCCTGTCCCGGAGACTTCCCATACTCTGGAATAAACTACCTATCTATATCAAACAAAGCTCCTCATTAGCACTCTTCAAGAAAAATCTTGATGATTGGATGGAAAATAGAAAATTCACCCCGAGGATCACCTCTGTGGCTCTGCTCAACAGTGGCACAGGAAAATAATTTTCTTGGGTGGCAAAAGCCAGGGTACCTTTTTGGCTGGGCTTGTATAGGCCCCAGGGCTGATAGCCTAGTACCTACCTATGAACTTCAACCAGGCATCTGAAAACAGAATTGCTGGCCAAACAAACAAGAATCTAAAAATCTCCACTAAATAAGATTAAACTAAATTAATAAAATTAAAAAAATAACTAAACTATACTACTAACTTTTCACTGTACTTATAAAATGCCACAAAATTACCCTATACAAATCAACAAAAGATTAAAATTTGCCTCAGATCTATGAACATGTGAAAACCAGACATTCTCCAGAAAAATGCAAAAAGCAGCCGATAAGCCATTCTTATAATGGATTACACTGATTTCAGGATTCATAAAGAACCCTAGCTCTCACAAAAAGGGCTGTGGTAAAAAGGCCCTTTTTCCATGATGTAGAGATAGATCTCTGATTCTGAGACACATTAGCTGCAATGTAGAAAGGCCTCACTATTAGCTAATCTGCATGTCTCTGAATTGCCTTTAACGCTACTTAACCGCTACTGAAGATCACACCATCCTGGGGCAGTTATCAGTGGTTGCCACATCGTGTTAGCACAGACACCCCACCCCAGTCACTCTCCCATGCACAAACACACAGTAAAACACACACAGGTGCACACACTCCACCACATATCCAATACCTGTCCTTTCTGTCAAAAAGTCCATGATGTCTTCTTTCTCCTTGACGTAGTAATACATGTACTATTACTGTCTGTCCTGCCAAACATTCAAGTTTCACACTTGTACTTATCCTTTATTAAATGCACACTTGTACAAAAGCTGCTATCCTAGCAACTTTCTACATTTATAGGAGGAATACTTACAATCCCTCACTGGATTTTTGCCTCATCATTAATTTTGGTCGTGTTATGTCATCTTTCACTATGAGGTTACAAGGTATGCTTAATGTTCCCTTTCCTTCTCCCTCGCAAGTCGTTAATTGGTTGCAGGCATTGCATAATGCCTGTGATCTTCAATAGAAGTAAATAAAATCCTGGGTTTTCGTACAGTGTCCCTGGTGTCTAGTGTCCCTTCATTCCAACGCACATTGTATTTAACATTATGCAGAATAATCTCTTGTGAGTAGTATTACCCTGACACTGCTTACCATTAATGCATGTAGCTTAAGAATTATCCCTAGTGGCTAGTGGTTCCCCCACCCCTCATCCCTGTTCTATTTAATTGCTGCTGAGGCAAGAGTTTAAAGAAGTATCCCTGCTAATCAACTGTTCACCCAAACCCCAATTCCCATTATATTTAAGCACCATTCAGGCACACGTTTAAAAGGCATACTTGGTGGCTAGTGGTTGCCCCCACCCAATGATGTGGGCACTGTTCATTAGTCTAAGGGTGTGTGGAAGTATGACAGCTACCCCAACACACACACAAAAAAAAAAAACAAAAAAAAAACAGGCCCTTCCCCACCCGAACACTCTCACAGACAACACACACACACACACACACACACACACACACACACACACACACACACACACACCTGCAGCCACTTGCATGCATACATTCACACCCCTCCCAACACTACCTTACCATTAAACTTCCTAGCATTTACCTATTCCTAACGTACCCTTTTCACTAACCTCACCACCACCACCATCTCTCTGGCAGACACAGACTCATACATACAACCTCTTGCATACACCATCCACACACCCCCTAACACTACCTTACCACTAAACTTCCCAGCAATTATCTGTACCTAACTTTCCCCTTCAATAACTCCCCTCCCGCTACCTCCCAGGTAGACTCAAACACATATGCATCTCCCTGCATATACCCATGCACACACACCATAACACTACCTTACCACTAAACTCACAAGGACTTACCTCTACCATGATGGAAGAACACTGTCTTTTGGTCATGTTTACCATGCTGATCCAAGCAACCATGAAATTCAGCATAAATCCCTTACTGCAGGCAGGTCCAGGGTGACAGCACATGTCTAAATTAGCATGAACTGCCTTATTAATGGGTAGCAGAGACAGCCCACAGTCGTGCTGCACAAATGTGGGGCAAAAGCACCATGGTAGGACTGTATTTGAATTTAAAAAGGCTACCGCGAGGTGTACTTCTCTTTATAACCTTTATAAATTCAGCTCTGAAACTCATATGTTAAGAGAGATAATACAGCATTAGTGACTGTATGGACAAATTAAAAAAAGCATTAAATGTGAGTCAGGAGTCATTAGTAAACAAACACAAAGAATGAGCAGGAAGCCTATCATTTAATACAATATGCCCAGAATAAAGTAAACTACATTTAAGATGAAAGAGTGACTTTGCTCTGCAGTGTTTCAAAACAAAAATATTTGAAGTTAAAACAGGAGGTAATAAACTCTTCAGCATTTTTGGGCTAATTCGCAATGTGGAGCAGTACTTATTCCTGAATTAAAGTGCCCTTCACACATGACTAACCTCCAGACAACAAATTCATATGATTAGTTGCTTTATACACACCTTTAAACAGCTCCTTAAATCACACCAATGACCAAAATGCTTTTGTGAAAGACTTTACTCTCTGCAAGCTTTCTTATACATTTTAGAGAAGTATTGTAAAACTAATCTCAGAAATTAAAAAGACTGCTGGAACAGGTTTAAAATCAAAGTAGTCACAAATAATTTTCTTTTTTCAAAACAACATGCAACTTTGCTTACGGAAATGGTGAACGAACCACAAACTTGTCCACTGTCTCCAATCTCCTGCAAACAGGCACACACTTCTGTCATATATAAAGGTGAAAAAGTCCCATACCCAACACCATTAGCTTTGTTTAATTTCTAAATACCAAATATCTTTATCTACAAGTTGTAGATTATTTTACAATCAACAGCTCTCATGTACATCTTCCAATCAAGGGTTGGCTTACAAATAATTATTGTAACTAGAATGAAAACAACAAGTCTATAGTTCCCAGTTTTTTCTATAAATGTGCCTTAAACATGAATCAAACAAATCACATACAGATAGTTTTAAGGCTAGAACAATATCTCACATTCTGTGCATTAATCAGTCAAAAGACTTCCTCTATGGCATTTGCAGTGAATAACCCACAGCAAACCGAACCACTGAGGCAAACAATGAAAAGGGAGCCATTAAAATTCTGCGACTGCTCATTAAAGCTACAATAACATCTTCCCTCCCATTACACGTTGCACACAGACAAGTTAAAAATCTCCCAATATGGCATCTGCAGTAAATGATGTCAAACAGATTGAAACTATAAACAGTGAAAAAGGCATCAAATATTTACATTCTGCAACACTCTAAATTTCCCTCTTACCTCTGTACATTCCTTAAAAGAAAGTGCATGCCAATAACGACTGTACAGCAAAGAGGTACCAGATTAAAGCAGTTACTATTAGTATTTCCCTGCAATACCTTTTGCCAAAAAGGTGCATCTAAAGAAAAAAATTGGTAAAACTGGACTCATGTCAACTTGTACTAAGTGTTAATGCAAACGTTAGGGCACCAGATGGTCTCCTATATGTGAAAGCTGGTAGCATACTTGTTTCCTGCACCTGTTTTGTGACCATTAGTACCCAAAAAGTATGAAATGTCTCAGCCACAATTACATGCTGCAGCTAAACTTTGAAGACGGACTTTAATTTAATTACTGATATCTGAAAGCTGAACTTCCTTACTGGGTTTTACATTTAAGAGAAGTTTCAAATCAATGATATAAAATATACATTATAAGCTATATGCTAGTTTTCTTCCCATAAAATGTAAATTTTTGAAAAAACACTAATTTTACATGACAAACGTAGATTAATTTTTCTCAGGTACAGCCAAGATGATACTCTTTCACTAGATGACACAAGAGAGATATACGTTTAATGGCACACGGCTTGGATGCTGAAGAACCTTAGAATGTTAGTCGTACATTTTTCCAACATTATTTAATAACTACAAAGAATCAGTGAGCTATCAGTTTTTTGAACTTAACTTGAAATGTGAAGCAGATTTTGTTTTATTTTTATTTATTTAGAAGCAGAGCTATATTTCCCACTTATATTTGTTCTGTGCTTTTACCCCCTGCTTAAGTCACACAAGGCTATATAGCACTTTACACTTAATACATACAGTTCCTTACGGAGTCCAGATCTTTTTTGGGTCTAGCTTCTTTGAGTGACATACCAGCTAATAATAGGCAGCATTAGAAAATTCAAGGATTTATTAACACAATGTCAGTAGGATTGTTAATCTACAATATCCTACACTGGAGAAATTAATCTCTCTCACTTATTATTCACATGTTCATATCTTTATGTATGACAAACCTACATGCTATTGAGAGGTATGGTGTGAAATACCAAGGTGGGAGACAGTAAAACTCATTGGCAATGAATCCCAGAGTCATACAGAACCTTAAGTCTACTTTCATGTTGTGGAAAAATAATGACAAAGGTAATATTGGATAAGTTATTGTCAGAAATGGATAGGTTGGGGACTAGAAACCATATATCAGCATGCATATGTTGAAAATAGATCTACAACCACCTGTAACATGATGTTCTATTGCAATATAACAGCTATGAATGAAAAAATTGTGCTGTGATGTAATTTATATAGATTTAACTTCAACATTTGAAAGGGTCATACACAAAACACTGATCTATAAATTAGAACAGCTAGGTATTGATATACTCTTGATAAAATGTATAGCTGCATGGCTTGCAAATAGGAAATGGCAACTATCATACAACAAATGGACAGGTAAAATTCTTGGTTGCAGTCAGGGTGTCCCCACGGCTCTGTCCTAGGCTCTTACTTGTTTAGATTGTATCTTTAAGATGTATCTTTTCCATTTGAGGTGGTCTACAGTCTGTACTCAGATGACTTGAAATTGGGTAAACTGATCACGTGTTACAGAAAGGGCACGTCTGCAAAAGAACTTGACTAAATTGACAATTTGGGCACAAGGAAATACTACGCTAATAAATACATAAAAAATTAAGCATATGAGATTAAGGAGACAGAAACTGAAAGTGAATACTGAAAACAGCACACAGTGATCAAAATTGTAGATTCATTTGAGGACCTGGATATATGGGTAGATCCAGCTTTGATTTTTTTTTTCTAATTATATCAACCAATTGGTTAATGATATTTATAGAACTATATGCTGTATAAAAAGATTTATAGAACTATAGGCTGTAAAAAAGATTTATAAAACCTAGGAAATCAGAAATGATGAAGTCTTATTTGTTAGTTACATTAGACCCAAACTTAAGAATGGAATACCAATATGGAAACCTTATAAGAAAAAAAGCATGACCGAAGTGAAAAGAGAACAGAGGAAATATGCCAAGGGCATCCATGAATGTGAAAACTGAAGTTATTATGAAAGACCAAAATATCTGAACTTCTACAGTGTCTCATATAGATATTTAAGAGCAGGCCTTATTCAGGTATATAACACATTTAGAGACAACTACCTCAGGGAATGTTTGGGGTTATCAAAAAGTACTAGAGAATCATCAGATAACCTATGTAGAAAATTCCATAGGAATGACAAATGTACTAATTGGTTCTCTGACAGAGTAGTTGATGCATGGAGCAGACTACCAAATTACATTGAAGCAAGTACTAGTTTAGATATTTTTTAAGAATAGCCTGGACACTTATTATGGGAACAACTGTTTTGGTATATTGGCAGGCTGGAAGGGCATTAAAGCCCTTGCTTGAAATATTTGTATGTATGTATGTATGTAATGTCTGTTTGTTAGTACTTATGAAAATAAGCAATATTTCCATATGTACTTAAAACTTTAAAAAATAAATGACTTAAACTACTGCACATTACCAGGTGAAACCTTACATGTTGTTGAAGACAACTGTCTGATATTTTACTTTAAGTTGCACATCTTAAGAGATATTCAGTGTTATCTATATTGCTAATTATATACTTAAACATATGTTTTCATATTCCTCTAAATATGTCAATATACACTGACTCAGAGGTGAAGTGCTTGCTGTGACGTGAAAGTTTACATCTGCTTAATCAAAGTGTTCCAACAATATACATATAGGCTGTACATTTTTTTAAATATTATTTGTTTTTTTAAAGTTTAGCAAAAATATAATTCTGGTTTTGTGTGAATTATTAATATACTACAATATTTATGGAAAGACTGTGAATGTACTGGTTATTACTACAGTACAGAATAATTCTTACTAACTACATTGTTTGTACAAATTTAAAACCTATTGCCTACCAATTATTCTCATTAATTTATCTTACGCTTTTTAAGCTAATTTTTTTAGAAAATGGTCTGGAATGTAAGGATGTGTGCAGACTTCTTGAGGTGTGACATTCCACACCACGTAAGTATTAAAGGTAAACAGGTAGTCAAGAAATGGAGGCACCCCCTTCAGGTGCTGCACAGCAAACACATTACTCACTGATGATACTGAACCTATTTAGTAAATCCAGATCCCACTCTGGCTAGAACTTGGCACAATAAAAAATTAAAAACTAAGTGAAGAAAAAACAACTACAACTGTCATAGTCTTAAGTATATTTTTCTTTATCACTTTGTGTATTTTAAACGTAGATATACTTGCAGTCCCACAGATGCACTAATGATGGCTAACAAAGTGTTCTAATACAATACATGATGCAGTTCCAAGCAGATCTGACACTGGATTATGCCACTACAGATTATTAAATTTGAGCTGTCCATGTCTTTTAAAAGTATTTATTCTCTATTGCATCCTCTCCTTGTCTTCCTCCAGTCTTGTTTCTCTTATCTGTTGCTTGTTCTCGTCTCCACTGGTGTTTTGTGGTTTACAGTTTGTTACTCTTTTTACCCTTCTTTTGTGTACTCCTTTCTTCTTGCTTGGTCAATGCCAAGTGAGCTAACTTCTTACCCTCCACTCCCCTCCTTTGAGTATGTTCTTATCTTCTGCCCAGCCACCAGGTTTGACTCCTTCCAGCACTACTGGCTCTGTAATCCCTCAGAGTAAATCTGTTTGAAGCACATAATAGTATCTATACCCCCCCCCCCACAAGTTTATATTCTCTGTTCGTTCTCATACTGGCTACATTGGATATGCTAACTCCATCTTCATCTTCATCTCCATATTCAGTTCTGTTTCTTCCATTGTACCAGTATGTGGTTTTAATTCACTCATCCACAGTTAGGATCTCCTCTTTTACCCTGAGTGGTATACTTTTTAACCCCTTGTTCTATGCCAATAAGCACAGCTGCCAAGTACTGTTTAGCTTGACCCTCTGGATTTTCTCCCATTCTTTCACTGCTGTGTCTCACGTTTTCCTGGCCACTATCAATGCCAGAATATGTGTAGAATACTTGCCTCTTCTTCTCTTACCTCCAGCACTTGTTACTATGCACTCACTTTTACCTTTTTTGCCTTGTTGGTGAGATATACCACATACGTATTCTGTCCAAGAAGAGGTCCCATACCATAATCAGCAGCCTAGCCTTCCCTACCTTGTTCCAGACTTATTCACACTCCTCCTCCTCCTTACTGCCTGTCCACCCCCTTCTCCAATACCACTGGATCTAATTTATTTCTCTTCTTTCTGTTCTTCCTTTTTCACCATAAATCAGTCCCCTTCTTTATTTTCCTTTCCAGCCTGTTCATTTCTTGATCTTGGCTGTTTCTTCTCACTATATTCTTGATAGCGTTTCTTTTAACTTGGATTCTATTTTGATTGATCCCCACCAGCTCCATGCTTCTTGGTCTTCCAAAGGATCCCTCCTGGACTAGTTCTATCTTTCCCTTTCTTGATGCTATTAATAACTGATCCAGGATTTCCCACCATTTTCTAGTCTCTGTCCATCCCCTAGCTTTGCAGTCTCCTGACTTATTTATGCTGTATCTCACTGTGTGCTGTAGGCTAGCTTGGCATTGTTTTGCAATTACTTAGCATCTTCCCCCTTTGGGATCCTTTGGTCACGGACTCCCACTCCTGATATCTCAGCCAATGGTAAATGTTGCAGGCATCTTGGCCACTGGTAAACGTTTCAGCCATCTCAGCCACTGGTAAATGTTGCAGCCATCTCGGCCACTGGTAAATGTTGCAGCCATCTCGGCCACTGGTAAAGGTTTCAGCCATCTCAGCCACTGGTTAATGTTGCATGTTTCTAAGTACCAATCAGTATTAGGTGATCCCTACCCATTTTTGACCAACTCTATTCTTGAGGCCTTACCTACCCAAAGAAATCTGTCTCATGTTTTAATGCTATTTAAATATTTCTCCTTTCCTGAGAAGTGGTAAGTATGAATTTCTATAGGTGAGAAACCTTGGGGCTGATCATTACTGTAACTATGGGAATGCATCCTGATAGTGTGGTGGCCTTCTCTTTCTCTTTGTTTAGTAGTTTCCTGACTACTGCTCACAGCTTTTCATAATTTTCTTGCATAATCCCGGCACAGTCTCCAACACCTCTAATTTAAACTATTTTGCATGGGATCCCCAACCATTCTTTATGTTGGGGCTCAGCTGGATCAACCTAGTTGTATCTGCACTGTATTCTTCAGATTCTACTCCAAGCCTACTACTTATGAAGCACTATAGTGTCACACTGCTGTGCTTACTAGGTCATGTGATAAAATTATTCAGATAACAGCAAAAAGCAAAGTACAAGGCCCCTCCTTCTTGCTTATCCTTGCCTTTATGGCCAGTGACTCCACTATTTACATTATCAGACCAGCTAGAGGGGCATCCTTGCCTGGTTCCTTTTTTAATGCCTTTTTCTTGGTATTCTCCCACTCCCTATGAGGTCCACTATGGGCTCCAAATATAAGGTTTATGCCCAGTTTCTGTGCCTAGGACCAATTTTTTTATCAAATATAGGCTTGTTGGCAGGAACTTCCATTTCAGGAGGTCATAGACCTTTTTGATATCAAAAGGCACTATACCTCCCTTTTGGTCTTCTTCTTCTTGCACCCTTCCCTCTAACCTAGGACCTATAACCAGTTTCTTATAAATATTCTTCCTTAGATATATCCAATTTGTCCCTTTTGAATGCACTGCAGAAGCACTTCCTCAAGTCTACTTATCAGGACTTTAACTGTTTCAGTGGCCAAGGTAAGTTGACAGCATTTGCCATAATGCTACTGGTTTGCTGTTGCTCTCTGGTAACAGTATTAATCTGGCTTTCCTCACACTAGACAACATTCTCCTCTCCTCTGTGCACATACTTAGTATATCTTCATTAATTGCTTCTTGTGAGACTTTATACAAAAGAATGAAGTAGCAATCTGGGCCACATGCTTTCCTTCCTTTAATGCTATGGTTTTCTTACTGTACTTCCTGCTCTGCGTTTGGTTTAACTAAAAATTATCTTTCTTTTTCCTACATATTGGTTTAACTAAAAATTATCTTTCTCTCTTCTACATTCTCCTAACTCCACCTCAGTCCTGACTCCCTCTCTCAACCCCCTCCTTCTGCTTTGTACCTTTATGAAAAAATCTGCTGTCCCTTCTTTGATCTCCCAATTCATTGTCCAGCTTTTTGACATGTTATTTGTAGCTTTTACTTTTTAAACTTTAGTTTCCATGCCAGGGCCCTCCCTATTTTATCCCACTCCTCCCATCATAATTCTATCTTCCTAAACATCCACTTCTTTTTATTTCAAGGCACGCTATCTCATTTATTTATTTTATTTATTTCACTTTATCATCACTGTTCTATTAATATTGTCAAATGCTTGCCTCCTCTCCAAAAAACTACACTAACCCAAATTTATCAATCTTTGCCATTCTTTTAGCTAGTATAGACAAACACTTGATAATCATGGTTTAAAACTGCCACCCAACTTTCATCCAAAATGCTGGAGCTTCCCCTCCTTTTGAAATAGTGTTAAATAAAATCTTCCAGATTTCTTCTCCTTTCTTCCCTCCTAACTTCCAGACTTCCAAAGGAATACCTTCTGTTCCTGAAGACTTTCCTGAAGATTGATTATACATCATTATTTTTATTGCATCTCCTCCTATTTAAATTGTTAGTTGTTGAGCCTCATCTACCTATAACCTTGGCATAATTAAGTCTTCCATAAATATTTCCATTTGTGCTCTTTCTTGATTTCCATATTAGTCTGCTTTACACAAATTTTCATAAAATTTCTGAAATATCTATAATACCTCTATAGGATGTCTGCTATTTTCCTCTTACTTACTTACTTTTCTCTCCTTATGTTTGGCAGCAAACTTTTTTACTTTCTGTTGCCTAGGTCAGTGTGCTAAAATTTACTGTGCAATGAAGCTATCATCAAAAATAATTGCTTAACGGCAATTTTCTAAACTCATGCATATTATCCAGGTACTCCCTTATTTTCTCTTTAGCATGCTGTATTTGTGTCTCTTCTTGTTCTGCGAGATTCCCATTATTGTGCAATACTTTAACCTTTGTCAATCCCTCTGAGTAACTCCTATTACTTCTTAACCATATGTCTTTCTCTTTTATTTCTATCCTAATAGCTCAGTTTTCATTGTATTCCACTCATTAACTACAATTTCTACAGAAATTTCTATCTTCCCTAATAACTCTTAAATAATTTCCACTACTCATTCTCTCTTTTTAACAGGTAGGTGGGAAAGCAGCAGTGCCACAGTTTTACTTCATTATCCTGCATTTGTATCTCAATTTTTATTAGTGCATGATCTGAAACAGTTATTAGATGTGTGCCAATGCTTTCAATTAAATGCACATGTTCCAATGAAATATAATATTTATTTATTCCAGTCCGGGTATTGTACCTTGGGGAACAGTATGTAAATTCTGTCCGAGTTCCTACTACTGAATTCACATCTTCAGTATCAAATATTTTCATAAATCCCTTGAGAAATCTACCGTCTTTTGTTATATTTTTCCACCTATATCCCCTGATATATCTTCACTATTGCAAATCAAATTCTATTTCCCTTCTATAAGTAATATTCCTTGCTGAAAAATGATTTTTCTCCCAGCAGTTTCTTAAGCTCCATAATAGCAGTTTTTGGTGAAATATAAATACATGACACTGTAATTCTCCTCCCTAGCCAATAATCTCTTACTATCACAAATATACTAATACTGTATGCCACTGTTGGAGCCCCTGTAGCAATTAATATAACTCCCCTTTTTCTTGTCCCTGATATTCTGCTGAATATCCACCCTGAAATCCCTTCTGTGTCAAATTCACATGCTCATTTCTTTCCAAATTTGTCTCTGGCAGCACTGCTATGTGCATTCAGGGTAACAATATAACTCAATACTCTAATTTTTTCTATACCTGTAAGGCCATAATATGTATAGCATATGTATTATAATAAAAAGCTGTTGTTCCCACCTATTATACATAAGTTTTTTTGAATGCGTATTTTCAAATTTTGTGTTACATGCACATACTAATGTCTGGCAGGCTGATTTTTTATACAATTTTTCAACCTATATCATATTGTTCAAGACTTTTTGTTTTAATGAAAGCCCTTACATACAAAACAAATTAAATGCATTTTCAGAACACCACCATCCCCTATTAACTGAGAACACAGAAAACTATGTACAGCTTCAAAAAATTAAGTTTAATCCTCCAGATAGGAACTACCCAAACTTGACAACTGCACCCATAGGCATTACTTAACCTAAAATTAAGATTACTCTTGCTAAAGCTCATGTTACAGCTGCTGTTCCCACTAACAATGACTGCTGTCTGTTTTTTCTCATCTCTGTTCCAGTCAGAGATATGAAAAACAGCTTGCATGTTTTCAGAAAACAAGAACGTTTAGCCATAAGAAAAAACACAATGGCTATTTTTAAAGAAATCTAAATTGCACAGTATTATAGTAAATGCATTAAAGTATTAAGGCTGATAATGAAGCTGCTATCTCTTAATCACTTCCTGTAATTTCAGACTTTATTTTTCACTAAACTGGTTGCCATTGTACCTTTACATTTTGCATTTCATCATCAAAGAATGCACAGAAATCTCAGTATTAATTGCTTGCATCTACAGACAGCTCATCTCCATGTAAAAGTAATCAGCAATGAATCTTTGTAAATTTCATTAAGAACAGAATGTATAAAAGCCTTCAGCTGCAGACTTCTAGGTTAAAGCTAAACATGTATTAATGAAAAAAAACTATTATCTTTGCAGATTTAAGAAAATTAGCATTTGCCATGCCTTTCATAATTCTGGCTTACTTTTCAAACCTACTTGTTTACAAAAACACTTGTTTCTAGCTTAAGCTTAGGACATTAATAGAGACATTCACCATTGTAAAATGAGAAAAAATATCTAAATTTTAGATAAAATAAAACCAGTGCACTTTTATACAGCACCCCCACCCCTGTAACCCAAGATCACAGTGTATTAACATTAATCCTGCTTTTGTCCAGCCTTTCTTATTTTGGTATACTATATATCAATACTTCTTACAACTAAAAAGTACATTTACTTTAATATCTTTAACACATACAAAAGTAACTGAAAATATTCTCCCCACATTTAAAATACCCCTGACTGCACACTACACAAAACTGCTTTACTATGTCTAACATGCAGTTTATTTCATGACATGTTTTATACAAATACTAAGAAAAACAAAAATTGTTTTAATTACAGTTAGTTCCCCCTTTTAGTGTCCTTCTAAATATTATTAATGACATAAAGTGGGGTATATGCTTTACAGTCCACCCACAAGTTTAACAAAGTCAATACAGTTCAGTCTTTCTCAGCCACTTTTTCTTGCAAAGCCATATTTTGCAAATATGACTGATGCTTTACAATCTCTTATTTATTTACTAATTTCAGTGTTCCTGGTCTTTTTCCTGTTCATCTCTATCTTCCAACACCAGTCACTTGATCAAAGTATAAGGTATTCCTAATTCTTCTAGTAAATTATTTTTTTTCTGTTTCTCAACCGTTTTCCTTTGGAAAATTAGAAAAGCTTTCACTGGCAAAGTCTCTCTATTCACTTTACTGTAAGAAGAATGAGAAGCAAATATCTTTCTTTTTACTGTCTCACTTTTTTGGATAAACATTTTTATTTCTACCTTAAAATGTCTTTGATCCTCCAGGAAAAACATTCTGAAGGCAGCTGGATATAACAGCTTGAGTCACATACCTGCTCCTGACATTCCCTGATTGTTGAGATAAATTTGTTTCTCCTCTGTCTGGTGTACAGTAAATTATCATTTTCACATGTACGCTGCTGTCAACTTTGAATACTTTTCCCTTCTGCCACAATTTTGTTAGATCAACTCTTTCTGCTGGTTTGATTGCAACTTTACTAATAGAGGTCTTGGCTAGTTTCTCATAGTCAGGTTTGCAGCATACACTCAATGTGGCATTTCAATTAAAAATCCTGATGTTGAATACCAGGCCAGTTGCTTATCTGTGATTCCATAAAATGTATACATCCTGTTCCTTTCATTTCCCTCTGGTACAGCAGAAAATTTCAGGATTTCTGTGTGTACTCTGTCCTCCACCAATTATCATTTTTTTTGAAACAGCTCTTCTTGAGAAGCCTCATACTCATCCAGCCTTGTCTTCATTTCATCCTCTGATTTGTACTGTTTTATCAATTTGACTGAATAGCCAATTAAAGCTTCTTCTATTTTTCCAGGATTTTGTTGTTTTGAGTTGATCTACTTCTTCAGTGTTTCATTCATTTTAATCTCCTGTGAGTACATTTGATTTATCTTTGCTCTAAATTACTGGAATCATCTCTTGCACCAAAGCTGAAGCTTGAACTGTCTTTTGTTGAACAGCTTCAGAATTCTTCCCAGCCAGTATACTCTCTTCACCTTTTATGGTTGACTTTCTTTCAGGTTTTCTAAATGTCGTCTTTGCTAGCATCTGATCAGAGTACTTACTAGCGAGTAACTGAATTTTACTCAAGCCAACAATATCACAGGCTCTTATTTCTTGATTTCTTTTTTTCACACTGGAAGACCTGAAATTAAACTGCTGATCATTGCACAGCCAGGTTGGAAGTCCCCCTCTAACCCCCTCTTGCCCTACCTATATGATGCTGGCCTCACTTCATGATGACTAAAATGCACACTTATGCTCTCCACTTTCATTTAAGTCTTTCTTCAAACCAGTAAGTAAGCCAGTCTGCATCTGTAATTCTTCTCATATTTGGTGGAGGAAAATGCACTTTCTCCTGCTAGTGTTCTGTACTCCCCACCCATCTACTATTACTCATTACTTCTCTTTCTTGGTTGTATCCAGTGGTTTTGCATTTCTTTAAGAATTTCTGAAAGAACCTTTCTCGGAAAAGTGAGATCACAGATATTCCCTATTTTTCCACTTTCTAGCCTCTATTTCCCCATACCACATCACCCAATGTCCTTTGTTACTTCTCTCTATCCTGAACTATCACATGTACAGAACTATTCTGAATATTAATGCCACCCTACACTTCACATTTTACGTCTACCACCACTGTGAGGCATTTCCTTCCTTGTAGCTACTTTGCGCCTCTAATTTTCAGCTTAGTTCTCTGTACTACTCTAATATTTATACTCCTTAATGCTACATTTGATACTTCTGCTCCTTTTATTGAGATTGGCTACACCCAAGGTTCCAGGTCATGATCCTTGAACCTCTGTTCCCCCTTTTTTGTTTCCTATTTTTTTTCACCCTAACCAGATGGTGATGACTCTTCCCATCCTTGGGTGTTGACTACACCTACATCCTGCATGTCAGTTTTGGCTACTTGTTTGCTATCTGCTCTCTCAGATCCTGTATTTAGCTGCCTTTTCCCCTATGGCTTCTCTTCTCTGATTTACCCCTTTTCTAGTTCATCAGGTTCCCTTCTCTTTTTTTCCTCTGACCTTTTCTTTTATTCTCCTATAGTCTCACTTCACTGTGCTATTTCATTTGTCTGTGCATCTTCTCTTTCATGTTCCTTTGTCCAATACTCCATCCACTGTAATTGTCATCTTCATCACCTCCCACTTTCAGCTTCCTCCCATCTGTCTCCTATTTTTGGAGGGTCTTCACAATTCCTTCTCTGTTCTTTTTCCTTTGCTGTGTCAGACTGCTTATGTTCATACTACGGTTTGCTATGCTCTCTTCTAGCACAGTACTTTGCTTATTTGGCTTGCAGACTGCAAACACTCCCTCTATCCTTTGATGTTTGTCTTGTATAATCTCCCACCCCGTATTCTCAGTTGTTCACTTCCTTGTCTTGACTTATTAAAATCCTAGTTCTCACTTTCCTTCATTGCCTTCCTCCTGCTTTGTCCTTACTTAATGTCCGCCTGCTTTCTCTGTTGGTGCCTCTTTGCATCCTTGTTTCGATGATGCCTACCTCACATATACATCCATTAGGATGTCTTCTTTTTATTCTCTTGTTCTGAGTGTCTTTAGCCAGGCATATTCTTCTTGCCTTTGGTTTCTCGCTTCCCCAAGACCATTTCTGTATCCAACAACTGCTGATGTTTCTCACCTGGGTCTGAAAGTTTTGCCTTTAATTTTGGACTTGTGTTATGGTATGCCATTGGTCCCATAGTCCCCCAACTCTACTAAACTCTACATTCTTTGCAGTAAGACTTGGTATTGGACTTGTGCTGACTTCTTCTCAAAGAGCTGTGTTCTGAGGACTGCCCTGCATGTAATTCAACTATACTCAGAGTATTGGGTATCGTCTTTGTGATTAGAAAGCATATGCAACAGAATTAATAAGAAAATAAAAATGCTGTGCTGTACTTTTTGATCACAGTCACAGTTCTGATCCTCCTTTCTGGATTCCTTTTTTGAGGTGCTACCAATAGAGGACAAGTTTCGTGCCTACAGTGGTTAATGAGCTTTAGTGCTCTTTGCTTACCTTGCTGCACCACAACTGCTCTAATCTCTTGCCCTACTTTACCTGGGCTTATAAACCTACTTTTCTAGAATCCAGTTCATTCTTCTGCCCTTGCACTTTTCCACTACAGTCTGTTTAAACATATGTGCTTCTGTTCCCTCAGCTGTTCTTGTGGATCTCTTCCTCTTTCTCTGGCTATCTCAGTTACCTTTTTCTGCTGTGGCTTTGCTCCATTCTAATTTGGTTTCCTCTTATTCTCCTACTGCTTGCTG
Organism: Protopterus annectens; assembly: GCF_019279795.1. NCBI lineage: Eukaryota > Metazoa > Chordata > Ceratodontiformes > Protopteridae > Protopterus > Protopterus annectens. The sequence continues at coordinate 352,125,543 of NC_056725.1, read as the reverse complement.
TTTTTCTCTCAAGTTACATTTTATCTCTGAAGCTCCCATCTGCTATTAGTTCATTAGATCTCCTTTCCCCATAGCCTCTTGCTGTAGAGCTGTTTATGTGCTTGACCTTTCTCCTTGTGCTTGGACACTACATTTCACAGTTTCACTCATTCTCATGGTGACACACTACTGCCGGTCACTGTGCCTTGCATGTATTTTTCTTACCTTCATACAGCAGTGCTCTACTATTTCGTCCTGTTCCCTTACTTTCAGGGTACCAATTGAGTTTACTTCTTCATTGAGACATGTTCCACCTCCTTTTCTTGTGCCCAGCTACTTTGCTTACTGGTCCTATATGCTTATTCGGGTGTACTTTACATTACCGAAACGACACTTCACCGACACACAAAACACCGACCCCAAATAACCGAAAACACACAACACCGACAACTCACAAAACCGAACACAATTACACCGACACAAACAACGTAAACTACACATGACACACAATGACATATCCACTAACCCTAACCCAAACCCTAACCCTAAGGTCCGACACTACCGCACAGTTACCCTACCCGCACCCTAACCCTAACTCACTTAACCCACCTCTACACCTAAAGACTGTCACTATCGCACACTTAACCTACCTGCACCCTAGCCCTAACTCACTTAACCCACCCTAAAACATAAAGCCCGTCACTATCGCACACTCACCCTACCCGCACTCTAAACCTAACTCACGTAACCCGTCCCTAAACTACAGTCCGTCACTATCACACACTTACCTTACCCGAAACCTAACTCCGACACTACCACACACTCACCTTTCCCACATCCTAACCCAAAATCCCACAATATCGCACACTTACCTGACCGCTCCTAACTCCGTCACTATTGCACACTTACCGAGTCGCGCTCACAGGTTACCCTTGTCGGTCTTTCGGCTGTCGGCAAATCACCTTTTCGATCAACTTGCTTGTCGGTCGTTTTGTCTCGGTCTTCTGCGTGTCGGTGAAGTGTCGTTTCGGTAATGTAAAGGGGACCCGCTTATTCATCTTCTGTAAGCAGGAAACTCATGCATCACCTGGATAATCTTGCCTTTCACAGAAACTGTGAGTTTTGCTTAACAGATTATTTTTGTGACTGCATATCCCTTTTTCTGAACTTGCCCATACACTGGGTAATATGCTTTCATCTGCCCTAACAACTGAGTCAGTAATCCTGGATTAGCTTTGCTTGCCTACAGCCTAGTCTTTTTGATCTTTTTTTTCTTTACAATGTGCCCAACAGACATTGTTTTGTTATGAAGTGCATCCTGCAAGGGACATGCATTGGGGCAGTACTATATCTCTATATTTTGCCTCGGGTCCCTATTCTATTTCTGTATCTTTACCCTTTTGTGAATCCTATCTAAAGTTCTGTCCACATGCTTTGTGGGGAGGGGTTAGGGTCTGCAGAATGTTTTTTTAATTAAGGAATTTGTCGTCTCTGACCTTTTCACAGATTTCAGTGATCCTTATATTCCCGCTCTCTGACTATTCTCCTGGAATCCAAATCTTCTTTCTTCCTACACAATTCCTGCTCTGCCAGGGGCATCTTTTCTAGGCACTGTGCTAAATGCTACTCTTTTTCAACATTCTCTGTTTATGTTCCCTGTTTACAGCCTGGACAGAGCTTAAGAAGTTTTGTTATTTATCTAGGGTTACCTTCAAGTATATGATGCATCTACAACTAGTCCCAGGATTCTACATATTTTTCCAAGGTCATTTGTGGTAGTTAGTTTTGTTGACTGTTTCATGCTGTTCTCCCTGTTTTCAGCTGCATTATCCTGTATACCACTGTCCAGTGTTTAACAAAATTTAGCAGTATCTGTTTGAAGCTCAGGATCAAGTAATCATGTTGGTTAGTCTCCTCCTCCTTTCAGGTAAGACCTTGGCACATGGCAACAATAAGATACAAAGATGGTCATTAACATTTAATATTCTCTCTCACATGGAACAAACCTGCAAACAATATTCATTTAAGTGTGATAATGGTGATACCCTGTCCCTGTGGTGCAGACAGATAAAGCACTGGCCTCATCTGATGACTCACAATTGCTTAGTTACATGGGTGCTGGAGTGACCAAGCAAGGGAGGACAGCACTAAGCAGCCCACACAGGCTTGTCTGTCCTGGAGAGAGGGAAGCAACCTGGCTCACTGCAACTGCAACACGAAGAGCCAAGCAAGTCCCACACTACAACTGGTGTGCTGCTTGGTCGGGTTGTTGTATAAGTGTGGAAATGCCCAAAGGCAGCTACAGTGGTGGTCATAAGGCTGCCATTGGGGTGGGCTATGGCATAATGAAAACACAGAGTAGCAGCAGTGTAGCAGTTCACCAAAATCTTTGAGCTCCTCACCAGCTTTGGATATGAATCCAGTACAGCTCAAAGGAGGCTAAGGTGGGTCTGTTTGACCTGGTTAACAAGGCTAACAGCTAGTGGCAGCTGATGGTCAAATGTCAGGAGTCAAAACAAACACATTAAATATTCAGGTATTCTTATTCAGCTATTTTAAAGCTCTCTTTGCCCTCACTTCCTGCCGATCATAGCCCCTTTTTGGTCAACTGGCCCATTTACTCCCTCATCAAAAGGATGAGAGTTGCATTTAGGAAGCATTTAGGGATCGTTCCAGGTGTTTTCGTTTTGTAACCCTACATTCCTGTGCATGCTCAGTTAAATAAGAAAAGAGATTGTGCAATGGGCTGCCAGAGTTGGATGTTTCCTCAGTTCCACAAAGGATGTTTCCGGCAAGCAAACCACCCAGCCGCCAACCCCAAGGCATGTAAGGTGGTTCCTCCGATCTCCACTGGAGAAACTGAGCACCTGCAACCCCTTCTCTATGACATAGGTGATCAGACCAAAAACCAACACTCCCTTACCTCTCTGCCCAGTTCCTTCATTGCTAGGACTAACTGAACTATCATCTCTTAGATCGCCATCAAGTCTTCATCACTCTGCATCACAAAGCCATAATCATTCACCCTAATTTTTAAGCATGTTTCTGAAATAATTAAGCAACAGTATAGGGACCAAATGAAAACTTTCACTCTACATATTACAGAGAGAACACAAATTTTCATAATGCCATCAGATCAAACTTTCTCTGCCTCTGTCTCGCTCTCTCTCCATCAATCATAAAAAGAAGTTATGTACTTACCATAACGTTCCATGTGAGTTGTTGATCTCGCCTTCATTCTTTACTTTTCTTTACTCATGGGTTCGGAGCCGATCCCTCGGTTCTGATACGGCCAAGTGCAAAGCTCGAGGTCTTCAAATAGCTTGAGGCCACGTCCCTATCCCATGACGCACCAGGAATTACCTCAGATCTTGTTTGCTGCATATAACAATACTATATGTCATTCTTTCACTCCCAAGAGAAAGGTATAGAAGGATTGAGTAACCAGGATGGATCCAGCATCTCAGTCACCTATCAGCCCAGGAGGGAGTAGGAGGGAGGGAAGTAAGAATTAAGGCAAGATGAACAACTCACATGGAACGTTATGGTAAGTACATAAATTATTTATGTGAAGCTGTTCAATCTCACCGTTCATTCTTTACTGATGGGTAGCATCCCAAGTACCATCAATCTCGGGTGGCTCACGGGAGTATATTTCTCAGGACCATGGAGCCAAAGGAAGCCCTGTCCCTGGAGGCCTTGTCAACTTTGTAATAAGTGATAAAGGTATAAGGTTTTGACCAAGTGGCTGCTGCACAAATGTTATCAATGGGAAGCCTGGCAGAAAAGGCTGATGATGTAGAAACTGCTCTGGTTGAGTGAGCTTTAATCTTATGTTGCAAAGGCAGTTGAACAGATAAAGGTAATACAATCAGATAACCATTTAGACAGAGTTGTTTTAGCCACTGGTCTTCCCTTCCGGGCATCTGAAAATGAAACAAAAAGCTGGTCTGATTTTCTGAAATCTTTTGTTATATCCAAATAAAATCTGAGCTGTTTGTGAACATCAGGTCTGTGCAGCATATACTCTAAATTGGTCGAATGGTTGGGGAAGAAGACTGAAAAATCAATAACTTGGTTGAGATTGGTTTCAGTGCAAACTTCGGGAAAGAATGAGGGATTTGTTCTAAGTGAGAGACTGTCAGCATGGAATATTAAATAGGGAGGCTTGATGGATAAAGCCTGAAGCTCTGACACTCTGTGGGCAGAAGTAATAGCTACCAAAAAGATGGTCTTCCAAGACAAAAATTTGAGATCACAAGATGAAGCTGGTTCAAATGGCAGAAGAATTATGCGGGAACACATAAAATTTAGATTCCATGGAGAATAGGGAGATTTCACAGGTGGTCTAATATGAACAGTCCCTTTAAGAAAGGCTTTGGATAACTTGTGAGACATGATATTCAATCCTTCAAATCCAAGATGAAAATCAGAAATAGCAGCCAACTGAACCCGAACTGTTGCTGCTGCAGCCCCTTTGTTAAAAATCACAGTCAAGAACTTGAAGATGGAAGCCACAGGGGCTTGGTAAGGATCAATATTATTTTTAGAGGCCCATATAGAACATTATTTCCATTTGGTAAGTTATAGCTTCCTAGTAGAAGATTTATAAGAAGACAAAAGGATCTGTTTAGTCTCATTGGACAGGTTATGGAACCTGGCTGTGATGCGAACTGGAGCAGCCAACCTGTCAGCTTCAGGGACTGCAGAGAGGGATGAAGATCCCCCGACGGGTACGTCAGAAGGTCTGGAACTGGGTCCAGAATCCAAGGATCCTCCAAAAGATGAAGTCGAAGAAGGGGAACCAAATCTGACGAGGCCAATGAGGGGCTATTAGAATAATGGTCCTACCCAGTGTTTTTGGTTTCTTTAGAACCTTGGGTATCAACGGGATTGGTGGAAATGCATATAGGAGACCAGGAGGCCAATCATGTATGAGTGCTTCCCTTGGGGCTTCTCCCGAAGGAGGAATCAAGGCAAAGTAGCTTCTGCATTTCATGTTCATGTGACTGACAAAAAGGTTGCAGCACGGCTGGCCCCACCTGCGGAATATCCTGTCCACTATTTCTTTCTTGGGGGACCACTCATGGGGCAATAAAACTGCCCTGCTCACTTTGTCTGCTATCACATTGGATTTACCCGGGATGTGCATTGCCAACAGAAAGCACTGGGTGGAAACAGCCCACTTCCAAATTCTGAGAGCCTTGCGACAAAGGGGGTAAGACCTGGTTCCTCCTTATTTGTTCAAATACCAGACCACCAACATGTTGTCCGTCTGAATCGCAATCGTACCCAGAGAAAGAGAGTCCTGAAAATACTGCAATGCCAAAAGTACTGCTCTCATCTCCAGCACACTGATATGCAGATGCTTCTCTTGATCAGTCCATGTGCCTTGGGCAGTCTTTCCCTGAAAATGCTCCCCCCCCACCCTATCAGGGAAGCGTCTGTGGTCACTGCGGCTGCTGGAGAGGGCGTCCTATTGTGACATGAAGTGAGATCAACCACCACTGAAGGTCCTTTTTGCAAGAATTTGTGATCATTATAGTGTGAGTCATGGGGAGCTCTTGGTAAAACCATTGAGTGAACAACAGCCACTGAAGTACCCACATGTGCATACAAGCTAGTGGTATGGCTAGAATTGCTGCTGCCATCATGCCTAATAATTTCAGAACTTCTGATGCTGGTGCTCTGTCTTTTTATATCAGAATACTGACATGCTGACGAAGAAGAATGACTCTTTCTATTGGAAGCCTTAGTGTGGTGGTGGTGTCCAACTCTGCCCTGATAAAAATGATATGCTGCGATGGTGACAAGGCAGATTTTTCTGAGTTGATTGTAATGCCCAGATGATTGCAGAGTGACGGAGTGGACTCCCTGGTCTGAATGAGTTGATGCCTGGTAGCGGCGGTAAAGAGCCAATCGTCTAGGTACAGAAGCACCTGGAATCCTGCACATCTCAGGTGAGCCGTGCCCACTGCCATGCATTTAGTGAACACTCTGAGGGCTGTAGTGAGACCAAAGGGCAGCCCTCGAAACTGATAGCGATTGGCTCCCAGCTGGAAGCGCAGGTGATCCCTGGATGGTCTGGCCATTTTATGTGGTAGTATGCATCCTTGAGATCTATCGAGCACATCCAATTGTCTTTAACTAAGAAGGGAAGTGTGACGCCCGTGCCCTGGCCCAGCAATAAAGGAGCCTCAATCCTCACCACTAACACCAGAGTGGGCATCTCATATATGAGGAAAGGATAACAAATAAACACAGTAAAGTGCAACTTCCCTTAACAGCACACAGAGATCACAGTCAGTCTGGGGCTGGTTGCTCCCTTGCTCTCCAGGTCCCCAATAAGACTCCCCACTGGCACAACTATAGGGTCCAGATCTCAGCCTAGTGGGCAAGCCAAAACCTCTAGCACCCTCTCTGTCCAACCAGTGCGTGTCCCTGCCCAAGTAGCTGACACACACACACACACACATATATATATATATATATATATATATATATATGCACTTTGAGATAAGACTTTATACAACCACACAGACACTCCTGGGGAAGGCTGGCAAAGGTTCTCCAGCCGTACCCCTTTCTCCCAGACTATACAGTAGTACCAGCTGCCACCACCCACTAATATTTATCAGCTACTCAAAGGCCCTTAAAAGGGTGCCCAATTATTACTGTGCAATATTATTATCCAAATGGTAGTTGTGACTAAACAGTCAAGGCTTCTTAGAGCGACTCGGTACAGGATCAATATAAGCATGGAATGTACTCTTAGAGCTTAATTTATCTCTACACAAAACAGCCACAGTTAAAAGGGTTTAAAAATATTTAATAATAAATAATTAAAAACACAAGACCATACTTTCTACTACATAGTGCTAGCCAAGAGTTTAGAAATCACAGAGAAATACTTAAAATAACACAGTAGTAAAGTTCTGACATCACAGAAAAACAGTCTAATCTTTCTAGTTCCTAGCTATTTCTAAAAGAAAACACAAGTCTAAGATAACTTACATATGAGCAAGACAGTGCTGTGAGTTGGATGATCAAGACAAAAATGCTTAATGCCTTCTGATTCTCTCTGTTTAAATTGCTATTGCAGTCCTGATTCCCATTACATCATTTGTTTACACTTTCCTGGTGTTCCCAGGCTGAAAGAAACTGCATTTACATTCTTTTATACCTAGGCAGAAACCAGAGCAGTAAAGGTCATGTATGCATGCAAATTCTGGTCATTACCTTTAGCCTTAAAACAATAGGCAGGAAGCATGTATCTAGCCCGTCCAGAGCCGAATTGTAAACATCAAAGACAGTCATGAAATGCTTGACTTCGCTTTCTTACAGTAGAGGGCAATGTTGCTACATTATTTTGAGTTCAGCATTTCACAGCATATTGTTTCATTTAAGAAAACAAGCCTGTAATTCAACATTCATATTTACAAATGACAGAATTATGTATAAAATCCTATCTGGCTAGGCTGGCACCCTTCACACATCTCTACCAGTCTTCACAGGAAGTATAGATAGAAGCGTGACCACCGAAACTTCTCTTTCTTTATGCATTGGTTCAGTCTGCTGAGGTCCAATATGGGTCTCCAGTCCCCCATCTTCTTTGGAATCAAAAAGAATCTTGAGTAAATTCCAGATCCTGTCTGGTCTACTGGGACTGGCTGGATGACTCTTTCTTAGCAAAGTTTGGACCACTATTGTTGCCTGTTCCCTGTAACTGGGTGGAACGTCTGGGAGGGAGTGTGGCAAATGGAATGAAGTATCGCCTGGAAATGATACTTTATACCTAGCTGTCTTTTCTTATTTTGAGCCAGGCATCTGGGTACAAAGATAAGTGACCCCTGACTTCTTCCAGAGCAGGACAGTTGGGCCTCCTCACAGGGGCGTTGGTAGGGCTTCCCAGAGACGTGATCTTTGTCACCCTGGTGTTGCGGACCCCCTCTGCCGCGAGGGAAGCATCTTCCATTATTGCCCCCTCCTCTGCCCCTGGAGCGGGGTTCACCACGTCTGTCCTGAAAGGTTCCTTGGGCTTTTCAGAACTATATTTTTCCTCCCCTTTGGCCTTTAGGGTAGGATCGGGTAGGGGTGGAAAAACAGACCTGAAAGCAGACAGAGTCTTTCCGTCCTGTTCACACCTGGTTAAGGTTTCCTTCACTTTAGGCCCAAAAAGGGACGAGCCAGCAAAGGGAGTGTTCACGAAGGATGACTTGAAGGGCTACGCGAAGGAACACAAGCGCATCCAGGAATGTCTCCTAAGACCAATTTCTGTACCAGCTGGCCTACTCGTTCCATCAGCTGCATAAGAGATGAGGCGCATGGATGAGTTGACAACAGAATTGAAGATAGCAAGCTGGGCAGCAAGTTTGACGGAAGCTCCTGCAGCTACTGTACCCTGAGAGTATCTCCTAACTCCTTAAGGAGATCTCTTTGTAACCTAGTAAAATGGGTTAAATAGTTTAGTGAACGGAGAGCAAAGGTCGCTGAACCAAACATGTGCTTCCCATATCTATCCATAATCCTGGAGTCTCTGTTAGGAGGATGGATAGATGAGGAAGTCTCAGACATTTCCTTTTTGGTGGCTGCCGCCACCACCATGGCATCAACCAGAACACCTTTTGTTAAAAATGTTTTGACAAGGGGGCAGAAATGAATTTATTAGGTTTTCTAGGGATAGGCTGCATAGTATCTGGAGACTTTCACGCCCTTCGTGAGACCAGCTGCATCAGCTCATTGAAGGGCTGAGACACCCAAGAGGTGGAAGGCTGAGACCTGAAAGTCTTCAGGAGAACTGATTCATCCTCAGTAGGGCTTTTGGACTGGCAGTCACCCCTCTGCCTTAGGATCTCAACTATCTCAGCAAATGAGATATCCTCAGGGGAAGACCGTGGGGACCCTTCTGACTCATCTAAGTCAGTATCTAAAATTATCGACAACTTCAACAATAATAAAGTACTAAGCCTTACCTATAAAAATTCAGAAGGCTAGACAGACCATACAGAAAATGACTATAACTATCTAAGAAAACAGTAGAAATTGTGACAAAAGGTCGCTGAATAGCACACTGTAATTTGAGAAAAAAAAACTATTAAACTAGGCCTAAAAAAGAGGCCACTAGAAATTTGTTAAAGCACACTAAATGGGAAGGGAAAACACACTGAAAAGCTATAAGAGCTTTATCAACTATCCTAAACTATTCTATTTAACTAGTAAAAATGTTCAATAAGTAAGTAATGAAAAAACAGCTTAACTGGCCCGAGCTAAATCAGAACCTCCGATCTGTTGCAGAGGCAAACTAAACCTGGGGTAATTCCAGGTGCATCATGGGATAGGGACTTGGCCTAGAGCTATTTGAAGACCTCGAGCTTTGCAATTGGCCGTATCGGAGCAGAGGGATCGGGCTCCAAACCCATCAATAAAGAATGAACGGCGAGATTGAACAACTTCACATCACAAGTTAAACAAGTCAGTATTGCCTGAAAACATTAAGATGCCCACAAATAAACTAGTAAGTACCAAGCATGAAAGCAGATTTCCTCTCCCCAGTTTGGGCACCTAATTCAAAGCAGCAAAATTTGAACCTAACATGGATGCACCTTAACTATATATCAAAAGTGAAAACAGAATGAACCTGGAAAGTGCGAAGATAACCATAATAAAATTATGGAAGACAATTTCATTACTATCTTCTCAAAATTCACACTCTCTGGATGATGTTAGCAATCTCTATGAGTATATCTGCAATAATACAGGAAGTCTTTACTCACATTCTAATGACAATACCTTCACATTTCAGTAAACAGTTCCATGTACAAATCAAAATACTAACAGGAATCTACATCCACATTTTAAAATTAAAACTGGCAAACCTTTAACTCTGACTTCCTTAGGTTTCTGTAAATCTGTAGTGTTATTCCTTCCTTTTAATTCTTTAGCAGAATATCATCAGCAAGGCCCAGACTAAGGTCTGTTCATATCCCAAAAACTCTTAACTGCTTTACGTTACTAAATGGTTAGCCAAAGGAGAGAGGACACTTGACAATCTATCTACAAATGAAGTCTAGAGAGGGTGTGGCTGCACAGCAAGGTGTGGCCTTCTGTCTTTGCAGTGCTGCTGCCAAGTGGTTGCACATGGGTACTACATTCTACAAGTTACAGCAGCTGCTCTGGATTACATGTATTCAATAGCTTAAATAGCTTGACTCCTCTTTATGGTACTGAATACAATGTCCTACAGTGGAGCAAAGATCAAAACAATAGCTACTTTCCAGTAGTTGGCCTTCAAATGACCCAACACCTAATGTCAACAGGGACACACTCCGAACGTGAATAAACAAGAAGGTGGCCAAAGCAGTCAGCTGATGAGGAAGGCTAGGAGTTGGGTTCAAGTCTATGGCAGAATAAACATGCAGGGTAAAAGAGTCTTCAGTAGTTGTGAAAATCATGTTAATGTTAATTGTGCAGAACTGCATCTGTTCATCTTCTGATGATACAGAGCATCAGTCAGTACTTAGTAACAGACTGGTCAGCAGCAACAGCCACTAAATAGACATTTACGCACGACCCACAGATCCACGTTAGTCATATTATTGTTATTATTATTAATAATAATAATGTTATATTACCATATATTATTGGTACTACTATATCAATATTATATTTTATTATTCTATATTGCATGTTACTAATTATATCCTGTCATAAGACGATTTAAATTAACGTTTTTCTAAAAGTACATATAATGTAAGTTATTTTAAACTAGGTAATAACATCATCATCCAAACTGTTCAAATAACAGCAAATTGTTCCATTCCAGAAAATCTTACCAAACTTGTAGCTTGCAAACAGATACTACAATAATCCCAAGATTCACAAGCTTTCATATCTTCTTTCAGCTCACAGATCTCATTTTCTTGCAAAGAATATACAAATCTTGAAGCAGGTTGGACAGGAGAAGAGAGCTGAAATGAGAAACTGCTGGCACTAAAGACAGGATTGGGTTGTGGTTCAAAAGCACGTGCCCATGATGGCAGCTAAAAAAAAAATAGGAAATACACTCATCATAACTAATTTTAAAAATTTTCCAGCAGCAGTATGAACAAAATCATTAATACTACGGCTGTTCACATCACTTAAATAGCTGAAGAAGAATAAAGTTCATTAATTTACAACATGAGATTTTTCTAGCTAATTTATTTGTAAGTATTCACACCTAACATATTAAAGGTTTCTCTCTTTCAAAATAGAATCAATGTTATTGCACCTGGCATGGTGGAAAAAGCATTGACAAAGATGGAAGGACCAACTGAGGAAAAAAGGTGCAAAGCACACAGGAGAAAACCAGTTCAACTGCTAGCAATAATCTAATCCACAGAATAAGCAAATTATTATTATTTTTTATGGATTTTGAGTCGCTTCATACTAAAGATGTTAACTTCTCATTTCTAGCAAGGTGCTGTAACAACCAAAAAGAAACATTACACAAATAGATGTTCCTGGTACTGAGCTAAGCTCTGGGTAGATCCACTGTGAACAACGGAAAAGAGAGCTTAAGCCCAAGAAAGAACCCTAGCCCATTACATTCACACATGTGCCACACTGCAGTTATACTTAAAGGGTAACTATTTAAAATGTCAAGACTCGCTTCACTGACCTCTGAAATATGGAATGGCTGAAAAAAGCAGACTTACATACACCAAGTCCAAGATGGCCATTTCTCAGAATATTCCCTTTTCTTCAAGATACAGTGATCTTGGAGCTGGAATATAGAAGTTCCAGAGTGTGTGGGGGAGTTTACCCACAGCCTCCTTGGTAAAAAACAGGTTTAAAGGAGAACAGCGATGTCCGATGTTCAATCTTCTGCATTTTTGGACTTTTTGTTTTTTGGTGTGGGTGTGTGTTGGCACTCAGAGTTACGTTTGCCAACATTTCAATAGGGAGCATATTTAAAGTGATCCCTGTATATTTTTTATAAGCACAGTCCATAAACAAAAAAAAATGTATTACAATAAATCTCGGTCACAGTTCAGCAACCACCAGCAGAGAACATGTGCAATACCATAAAGTAAAACAAATCCAGCTTTACCTTGACCACTTTAACTGCTGCTGGGGACTCAACTGGAATGGCAGTTAAGTAAAGATGGCCCCAGTTCTTCCAAAGCAGGAGACAGTGGCTCTGAAACTGCTCCATGTCAATCAGCTTACTGTTTGCATCCAGGCTGTAAATGAGCTCCCAGTTCTCCATGCTGCAACAATCGACTGTAGTCTTCATTAGCTATAGGAAAGGATACAACACAGAACTGAAGAATACAGCTATAAAATTAAACGAGCTACAGTTACACATGGCATTCACCATAACAGTGGATCTTCAAGACTATTGTCTTGCAACAGAAGCTTACTAAAAGGATTTGTGATGTCAAACAGTAGGATACCTTAGTATTTTTTATTCTAGCTTTCCTCGTGGCAAGCTCAACCATTCATTGTTATTATTGATACAAAATATCGTCCCTCTATTTCTTTAAGTTCTTGTCTGATTGAAAATCTATTGGCCTTTGCAAACAGTAACATTTGGCAAACACTTGCTAGACCAGATAGTCTATCCAGAGAAAGATAAATTGAGAAATACTGGGGTTCACTATACAAAGATCTCTTTCAAACGTGGTGTAGGAAATCGGGGAGGGGGCTATTTTGATGCAAAAGGAAAATCTTAAAGATCCATTGTTAAAGTGCATGCCTCCCACAACAGTAGTATCTTACTTCAAAATGCTACCACAATGGACTTAACAACAGGGTAGCATCAGAAACAGTAAAACAGCCTGTGTTTAGGCAGAAAGTACAGTTCAGTGAGGGCTTAAATTTTCACACTCATTGATGCCCTTGGTATATTTCCACTGTACTCTTTCCAGTTTACTCATGCTTGTCTTCTTATAAGGTTTCTATATTATTATGTCATACTCAAGTTTGAGTCTAATGTAACTTAACAGACAATGATTTCATCATTTTGATTCCCTAGACTTTATAAATCTTGTGTTATACAACCTATAGTTCTATAACCATCATTAACCAACTGGTTGATATGATTAGAAAAACCTAAAGCAGGATCTACCCATATGCCAAGGTTCTTAAATGAATTTACAGTTTAAATCACTGACTGCTGTATTACATATTCACCTTTCAATTTATGACTCCCAAATCTCATATGCTTAGTTTTTAATTCACGCAGCTAAAGAACCTTCTCGAAAAAGCAGGACAAAAGGAGTTGGTGTTGATAATGGGGGAAATATATGCTGTTAAATGTGCACATTAACTCTTCTGCAAGTAGTGAAATAGTCTTAATACTGATTATCACACTTTAATTATGTTTGAAACATATTGAAAATTAGGCTCCCTAATGATGTTACAAGACTCGTAATTGCAAATCTCAGAATTACAAAAATAAAATTGAAATAAATGAGAACAGTGAATGCTGAGATTCACTATACTCATTTAAAGTTGTTTTTGTAAGGAGCAAGCCCATCTCTACCCCCTCAATGTGGGAGACTGCACGTCCCACACCCTTGTATTTATATATACTAACTCTGACACTGCTAAATCTCAGAATCAGTATACATAGATTTTTGTTTTAATTCATTCAGTCTCACTATTCTAGGACATGTACTAGTGAGTCTCAGAAATAAAAATTATTATCGATGAAATTCATGCAGTTTCAATACTGGAATCTCTGTCAAATAAATGTACAGATCCACTGACTTCACTGTACGCTGTCTTATAGGGTTACAGTTCAGTACGATACAATATGACAGCATGTTATCCTCATGTCAAAGCACAAGTAATTCATCTGTTTTTGCCTTTCTCCAACATCAGAATTATAGCTCAGCCATCTGCTGAGTCACTTTCCTGAAACTTGTAGAGTACCTTTAATGCATTGTTCTTTGCTATTGTGATTGCTCTTTTAGTCTCTTAGTTAACCAACCAGTATCGATTCTTAGCTTGGTCCAACTTTTCTCTCTCCCACTTTTTCCTGCACTCCTTTCTTTCGTTGACTTCCTGGATTTCAGCATTCCACCACCTGCTTTCCTCATGTACCATATTTCCATACCTGGCTTAGCTCCACGTATGTTCTGTAGTCCTCACATATGCTATTTTGAGATACTGACATTTGTCTTTGACTCCACCTATTTCCTTCTCTTCCTGAAGTGCTAGTGCCCTGAGCATTCCCTTGCACATTTGAGCTTTCACTCCAGTCAGCTTCAAGATCCTCAGCCTAGTCTCTGTTCATCTTACAGCCCTCTGTGACCACTACTTGCATCTGATTGTGGCCACCAGTGGTTTATGTTGGGGCTGATTTTCACTGACTGATTCGATTACAGGGCCTTTTGCAAGACAACCTGAGTTGCATGTTGGTTAGTCTTGTATGTGAACTTGTAACTCTCTCTTTTGCTGAACCATGTGTTGGCTCCTGTCAAGTCAGTTGCTAGACAGAAATTTAGAATGGCTTGTCCTTCTTTATTCCTGTTGCTCCACCCACGTGAGACAAAAAGTCCTCATATATTCCATCCGTCCTGATGTGAGCATTTAGGTCCCCCATTATCAACACCAACTCTTTTTGTCCTGCTTTTTCCAGATTGCCCTTCAGCAGTCTGGATTAAAAACTATGCATATGAGATTTGGGAGATATAAACTGCATAATAAAGCATCACTCCCGAGGACTGTAAGACTGTGATGATAGCAATGCTGTGCCAAGGGACAGTAATTTTTATGATTTCAAAACAGAAGAACCTTTTTGGATTTTTCAAGGGTACGGCCATCTCTTTGTAAATAAAAAACTCAACTTAATCAAGTCAAAAATCTATGAAAAGATAAAGAGGAAATCTGCCGAAAACACCCATCAAAAATTCATACAGCACAATATAATAGATAATTATCTAGTTTCATTTATTGCATCCTCCTTTATCAACTCCTGCTTTTATAGTATTGACTTTTTGTTTATATTAAGCTCTTAAGTAATTTCTGTAGTCTTTACTTGTTAGGTGTGAAAGTTTATCTGTCATGGATTAGAATGGGACTTTTTGGACCACTGTAACTGATAAACAAGCAAGCAAAAATATAAATAAACTAACATTTGAACCACTTACGTCACATGACCACACTTCCAAAGGAAGTTAAATATATCACACTGTCTTCTTGCTTGCAAATTTGGTAATCTTAAGATTGTGCAACATTATGTCTAACTGCATTACAGTTCATTGTACAAGATTACATACCTGATTTTGAGACATGAATCATTATTACCCAGTGTGTATATTTGTATGTTCTTTCTGACTATCTCATAAATGAGGAAGCTTGAAACATTTTCACTCATTGATTGTGTTAAACGATACTTCTTATGTGGCAGTATGGTTACAAGACACCAGAGCACTGTACCCTTTTTTTGGGGTTTCCATCATATTTCAGAAACCTGACACTTCAAGTCCTGGAACTATTAGGAATTAAGTGTGACTGGGTAAAATATATATGAACCCCCCCCCCTCTGAAGTACAGCAACCTCAGAGTTAATATACCTAATAGGGGGTATGGGGGTATAGTATGCCATATTGTGGGTTGCAGGGGGTCTGCCATCCTGCAAAAAAAAAAAAAAAAAACACCTTTAATGGGTAACAAGTTTTCTGCTTTGCAATTTTACCTACAGGATCCTATTTAATTAATTAGAATTTTATGGCTCTCACTGTTGAGTCTGAGACTTTCAATAGGTTGCCATCTTTTTTCAGCAGATAGGCAAGAAAAAATACTGTCTCATCTATTAGACAAGCTTCATATTGTGATGATATCAGCTTTTTTTCTGTTTTGTACACTGTTTGTAGCATGGTCCTGCTAACACCATCTTTTTGCCACTCTGGGGTCAGCTTATCTTTCACTGTTTTTTTTATAGCATTAACCAAGATAATACTTCATTTTTAGAAATCTAGCATGTCCTGCACTGGTATTTTCACCGCGTTTTCTAAAAAATAAACTCAAAGTATAGCTTTGAAACTGGAAGACCTCATTGTGTTTCATCTTACCTCTCAACTATCCCTATTTCGAAGAAACATTCATATTTTCAAGCCTGATTTACCCCTGCACACGATGTACCTATGTTCAGGGTTGATTTATCTTCACACAACTTTTCTCAGTCTCTCCTCATCACACATGATTTCTGAAGCTGTCTAATACACAGAAAATCATATTACATGATCAACATACAAGTGGCACCAGTAATTTAAAGACAAGGCCACTCATCTTACATATCTCTTTTTCTTAGTGAAAATGAATAACCTTGTACGGAAGAATTTTGCAATGCAGTTCATTAAAGTCTACAGATTTTACACAGTCTTTATCATAATGTGCTTATCCATCCATCCATCCACAATATTTTTCCATTATGTTTGTCACACTGTTTTTTTTTTTTTAAACATTTGTTTCTGAAGAGTATCTCACGTGCTTACTGGAAGCTGGAAGAGTTATATTCTATCTGGTGCTCACATTTTATGCTAATTAGATGTCCACATTTTTGGCCGTCTGTACCTGCTTTTCAAGGGCCTTTGTACTTATTTTCAATTTTGCAGGTTGTTCAGTATCTGCTTCATATGGCTGGATGCCTCCTCTGGTCACTCTGTTTAACATAATTAAAATAGTATTTTTTTTTACCCGTTAAAGTTAAGTACAAATGTATTTGATGACAATGTTTTTCCAAAGTGTGCTGCATCTCATAATGGCAGAAAACATAAAACAGAAGTGGTGGTACCTGGGAAATGCAGAGCAATACCGAGTGAGAAGCAGTGGCATGGTCTGAAAATGGCATTAATGACCAGAAGGTGATATAAGGCTCAGCACAAAACATGGGATCCTACATGACTGAAGACATTTATCAGCAGCATTAAGTGGACATTTTAAATATACAGCTATGTGAAAGTACAGACAAGTTTTTGCAGCAGCAATATGTCATGTTTTCAGCAAAGCAAAAGAAAACCAATGGCAAAAACATACCTACTCACATCCCTACCTTATACATCACCTACCTTTATTAATCTCAACTCTACACTAAGAAGCAAACAAGAAATGTCCTAAACAGAACTGCCAACTTAATGTAAACATCCCACAAAATACTTACCACCGCATTTTCCTAAAATATCTTAATGGCTTGAACTTCCTATTTAACTACTCCCAACTCACTGCAGTCCATAAACTAATACACTGCCCTGAAAAATGTCCATCTCTACAACATACAATTCAGCCTTACAAGTACACCCAGAACCCTCAGATCCAGCAAAAAAAAAACACTACTAGCTGTCACAAATGAAATAATTCTGATGGTTACTCACTTTAGTCTTATCATGTTACAGAAAGCTACAACTCCATCCCTTTAGAACTAAGACAACTAGACAAACTAAATGTATTTAAACATTCACTGAAAAAACAATTATTAGACAACTGGCTATGCTCCTGCACAGCTCCAGGACAGTATAAAAATATTACTTATAAATACTCTTCCCCCTCTCATATAGAGATAACCTTTTTCTAACCTAGATATGTCCATCCTTTCGCCCGTCCCTACCTTACCTATCATCTCTATCTCTGTCTCATGTTTCACCGAATACTAATATTTTTTATAAAACAAACATACTAACATCCAAAACTGTAAATTCCTCTAAAACACTAACCTACTTACTTTACTCATGAAAACTCAATTTTTACAATAGTTAAATGACATAACATCCTAAAACATGTCTAACATATCTCTAAAGGGTCCACTTTGTAATTTCGGAATACTGAAATCCCGAATTTCAGTATTCTGAAACCACAAAGCCGAAAACCCAACCAAAACTCACAAACTCGAAAACACACAACCGTGAAATTCAAAATCCGCACACATACAGCACACACATAAACATACACAAAACTCTCCCCCACAATCAAACAAACTAATCTAAACTACATATAAACAGGGGGCAAGCCCCCCCTGCACCCTCCATGTGGGGGGCTTCACCCTCCACACCCCACTACTTATATATTCTAACTCCGAGATCACACAAACAGTAACACAAACGAAACCCACACACACATCTTACAGTCCCTCAAACACACACAACAGTCGCAATACACACTTACACACACTAAACTCCTAACCAACATACTAACACGCACAAACTTAGCAAAATAAAACCTAAACATCCACATTCCGTACCACCAGAAGCCGAAATTCGAAATATCTGTACTTCGGTATTTTGAATTTCGTGCTTCTGCCGGTTTCGGAAATGTGAGTGTTCGACTTTGTAAGTTCAAAATACTGAAATTCAGGATTTCAGGATTTTGAAATTACAAAGTGGACCCCTCTAAACATATATATCTCTATTATTTATATATATTCAATTTCAATACATACGATGTTTACTATGTTTGACATTTCAACTACAGATCCTAAAGTGTACATACAATGTTGCATATGTGGTTCACAACAAAAAATGCCACAGTGTTTTAATATATGATGTAAAGTGATTGTCTTCTGCATTTTGTAATCGTAAAAACTGTCCAGCTTTTTTTTTCTCCTTGTACAATGAAAATATTATATTATTTTACTTTATCTATATATTTTTTTAGTTTTCCCTGTACTTCTGTCTATAATAACTATGTAGCTTTTCTCCTCAGTCCTCCACTGAAAACAGGATCAATCTCAGTTGGGCTTTCCCAGTAAACAAAGATAAATAAATAAAATATTCTTCAACAGCTGGTTATACTGGAAGACAAAGTAACAAGAATAATATTGAGGTTGCCCTGGGTACTGGAAGGTGATGCAGGGATTTTGTTACACATAAAATATACTCCTGATTTTTTTTGGTACTTGCGTACTATCGCAACCACATTCTCAACACAGTCTTGAAGCAGAATCAGCATTTTCTATACAGTGCAGTGATGAACCCTGAAACCTAAGTTAAGTAAATATTGAAGATTTGTGACCCATATGTTTCTGTATTGCTAGATTATATGTGAATCATCTCTATTACATCCGCAGTGCTGGAAAATTGGCTGGTGTTTAACGTGTGCTTTCCTATAGTTAAAGCTGTCATTTTACTTTTACATTGTACAACACAGTTGTATTAGGTATGAATATATATGTCTATTACTTATTTTATGCATGTCCACAAACTTTTATGTACCGTAATATTTAGGCGTACTTGGAAACATGTACGTTTCATTGTACTCTGGAGTCAGTGAAGTTTGCATTATACTACACTACTATAACAGATTCACATATCCAAACAAGAAGCTTCCCTCTTTTTACTGTTAACGACCTCATTTAAAGCTGCTCATAGTAGTGCACATGTCATAATTTACAATATACAGCTTCAGAATTAACGAAGGTCGTGTAAAGTGAAGGATGCAAACAGAAAGCTCAAAAACAGCATTTCTGTTTCTTCGCAGCCAACTATCCCAACAAGCCAGTGCATTTTGTTCACATGGCGCTCAGCTTGTTTCAGCAATGAATAACAGAACAGTCAAATATCGCATCCAGGTTACCAATCGGTCAAAACTCATGACATTACAGAAAATGACTGAGTTTTCCATAATTTCAATGAGTATAACTGATTTGTAATGTGGTTGCGATTATACGTAAGTACCATTTTTTTTATTAAAAAAAAATACTCTTGCAATTGCAAAACCTTACCAGGTGCCATTACCGTCAAATGAACAAAATTATACATACTGGTTCAGTTTGGGACTCTAAGAAAAGGACCGCATTTTATGACAATGTACTTTGGAAAGATGGACACTTGTTATTTATTTATTTTTATTTACCTGACATTAGTTAACTGGGAAAGTCCAAATGGGTCAGGAATCCTTTTTCAGTGGAGGTCTGGGGAGAAAATTAGACTATAGATCATAATTCTTCTAAGATCATTTTAAACAGAGATGGCAATGAGACAGTAGGAGAATGGCTAAGTAAAATTAAATACAGAAAACTTTTGCAGTGATACCGATTGTGTTTTTCCTAGAAGGCATGCAGATGTCTACCAGGAAAAAGTCAGTGTTGACTAAGCTGAATGAACTGTAGTAAGTACTTGATAATGAGGTAAAACAAATTGGGCAGCTTAACTCTTCTAAATCAATGGCTTCCTCTAACTCTGTGAAAGTTCGAGATGAGTGGGAAAAAACAGCACTTTAGAAAGGAAGAATGTATATTTATTAGGAACTATGTACTGGCCAGAGAGGAGGACTATCTACATGAGTGATATATTCAAGCAGGTCAGCTGTCACTGCATTCCTATGTCAGAGAAAGGGACTAACTTACTAAAAATGAACCCTTGCTATTAGCATTGAAGAGTAAAGACATACACTTTCAGTTTACTGTGCTATGTTAGGAACTGATGAGAGATGTAAGATTAATAATTAATTCTCCCCGGTTTGGGTCATCGCAACTTCTTAAATGCATAGAGAATATATGAAGCAAGTTTGCATAATGTGTGAGCTTCCCTTAGCAAAGATAAAATAATGTGTATAAAAATTATTTTCAATGTAAAAAATAATAAAGATGTCCAGCTAGTGAGTATTAGAGGTGATAATATGTAAACAAACAAAAATTTGACATACAAAAATAATTGTAACTAAAATGTAATGAAGGTATACACTACAGGTAATTTAAATATATCTAGTGACATTTTAATTTATATATTTTACAGAGAGGAACACTGTTTAGCTGATGCTTCTAAGATGAAATGTAATTTGATAAAGAATATAATTAGAATCAGACATCCATAATACATGATAATAAGATAAATAATAGTTACAACACTATAGGTCCCCCTACACTACCCAGGAAACCCATGGCACATATTTATGCTTACTGCAGACACTCAGCATCCAACCCAATACCATATTCATGGGTACTCTAATTACCCCTCTGTTAACTGTGAATCATATATGACACCAAACATGCAGGCACAGGGATTCCTGTGCTTTGTAAACACAAACCCTTGGACAAGATATAAAAGAATAAAATGTATCTCCTCCAACTATCACTAGGGAACAGATCCTCAATGGTTTCTCTAAAGCCAAGAAAATTGCACTGATAGGCCTCAACAATATCCCAGACTGACTTCTAAATAGCATGAAACATGACCTATAAGGTTCTCTGGAATTACTATTTGACTATAGCCTCCAAACAGGCTTTATGCATCAAAAATAGAGAATGACAACTATCAGCCCTCTACATAATGGTGGGCCATCTATGAACCCTGGAAACTATAGAACTCATAGGTCTCACTAGTTTTATATGCAAAGCCATGGAAAGAATCAGCATGGGAATGATCATTAATGACAGATGAAACATTCAGATGCTGGTCCCAGCCAAGTTTTGTTTAGTTAAAGGTAGGTCATGCCTACTCAACCTGGTGGATTTCTTCGAGAAGGTTACCAAAGCAATGGATGAAAAGAAAATGATTCAAACTGCCTACCTTGATCTGGCCAAGGCATTTGGCATTTGACACAATTTCCCACTTAGGCATTGTTGACAAACTCAGGAGGTTAGGTATAAACCCTTATGTCGCCCACTGGATAGCCAGCTAAGTCACAGACAGAACCTAAGAAATTAGAACAGGGAATCCACTTCTACAAAGATTGCAGTCACCAGCGGAGTCCCTCAGACATCAGTCCTAGGACTGATCCTTTTTGGCATCAATTTTGCTGAAATCAAGCCCAACATCAAGGGCATCTGGCTGACAACTGCAAATTAGCAGCAGTCACAAAATCCCACTAATGTTCTCCAAGAAGGGCTGATACAGACAAATAAGTGGTGTCAGAGCCATAGATGAAAACTAAATGCCAAGAAATACATAATATTCTTCACGAAATTATCATATTGAACACACACCCCTATGAATCAACCCAGTAGTCAGGGATTTGGGGGTACACCTGGACAGTAATTCAGCCTTTGACTATTATGTGACTACAGTAGTGAGGAAATCATTATATGTCACTCAACTTATAAACAAAGGTATGGCATCTAGATAAAGAAGGCCATTGTTCCACCAAATTCAACACTCATCTGACCTATCATTGAGTATAATGCCCATTTTCAAACATACCTAATCAGGCACATCCAACAATTGGAACTTCCACGGTAGTTCTTCATTAAAAGAATAAATTGTGTAAATAATGTGCTATACAGCCTACCTCAAACCTCTATCCCTGTATTCTGTCTTCTACAGGCTGTTGAGTGGAGATCTATGCCTGGCATGCAAGGCATCTTTAGACACCACTGTGATGGACCTCTTGCATATCTGCAAAACAAACATAACTAGAATTACCCATTCAAAAGACTTAAACCTTGACTGTAATATAAACAGGACATGCTAGAGAGACAGGTATCTATCTCTGAGACTACCCCTTCCCTGGAACAGACTTCCAATCTATGTGAAGCAGAGTTCTTCCCTAACTGAATTAAAATGTAATTTGTACAACTGGATGGAGAACAAGAAATTCACCCCTGGTCTGGCACCTGTGTCTCTCATGAAATTAGACAGCCCGTAAACGTTTCATCTCCCAAGCCCTTGCTTACACTACCAATGACAGCAGAACTTGTATAGATTTGGGATGCAAGGTAATGCTTAAAAAGGTCCCAAATGTCATTAGCTTAGTACACACCTAGCAATCTATTATACAAAGAAACTTAACTGGGATACAAGGCAAAGACAAAAGGATAAAGAAAACAGACAACCTTCATAAGGGATGCCAGCAACCATATGATCACCAGTCATCAAAGAAAGATGGAAGGATTACTTCCAGCAGCTTCTAAATGAAGAAAACCCTACAGACACTGTAGTGCCCCAGACACAGCCTACAATGAAAGAAGAGGAAAAGCCCACACTACAAGGACAATGAAGTCAGGGAAAGCAGTATGATCAGATAAGGTCATGGCAGACATGATCAAGACATTCTGCGAGTTAGGGGAGAAATGGTTCCAGACGGTGCTAATAGCAGTGTGGAAAGAAAGGTGCATCCCAGATAAGTGAGGAATAAGCATTCTACTGCCAGAGTACAAGAACAGGCAGTACAATGATATCAAAACTCCTGTCACACTGCATTAAAGTGCTGCAGAGGAGAACTGGTAAACAAATATGTAGAGTAGCAGAACGTAAGATGGGGCATTAGCAGTTTAGATTCACAGCAGGATGCAGAGCAAATGATTCACTGTTTACAATGAGACAGACAGTAGAGAAGAAGCTTAGAGAGGAGGAAAGAGTCTAACTAGACATCCCTAGACTTGGAGAAAGCATATGACAAGGCCCCAAGAAAGTTGATTTGGGCAGTCCTGTGATGGTTCAGTCACAGCAATGTTGATAGAATTACTGCAATCTATGTTCAAGGACCCAATGACATACGTTTGAGCACACAGGTTCCCAGTAGGAGTGGGTATGCATCAGGGTTTAACTCTGAGGCCATGTACAAGGAAGCAGAAGACAGTCTGGTGAAAATTTGGGAGACAGGAAGAAGGTAAAAGGAAATTAAGACTTCCAGCAAATGGACTGTGTGAAAGAAGCCCAGCAACAGTTTTGAATGACTGCTGATGAGGGTAGAAGACTGACACTGAATTGAGAGAGATGGCAACTGCTGACATGACACCCTGACCCCATGTAGGAAATGGGAAAAAAGGAAGCGATTATGATGATGATGATGTTGCTTTACATGTTGTCAGATTTGCTACACTGAATCTTGGTCTTTTGTGGCTTATATTAGCCTTGTGAAATACAGGTGTTTCACCATTTTACATCACAGATATACTGCCCTTACAGTATGATATTTCTGCATATTCCAATTTTGTTGTAATAAATGTGGCACCACAGTGCTTTTTACTGTCTCATGAAGGCTGTGGCTGAAAAAGGTCCATCAAACAAGCTAATAACCATTTGGATTTTTATAAAATGTGAACTGAATCTGGCTGAACCATCACTCTACTGTACGTCCCTGAGGATTTCAACAAAGCTACTCTTATTTAAGGAGCAGTGGAAATCTCAGAGTTTGTTCCCTTCTCCCACCTACGGAGCCTTGGTCATGTGCAACCTTTAACAAAGAGGACAACGACACTGTTTCTCACGGTGGAATCTTTTCTTAGATAGAAAGAAAACTAGAAAGGAGACCTTAATGTAGACCTCCTTGGAAGGGAACTTAGAGAAACATGCCTCCAAAAAGGCAGGGGATATGGGGATGCTGCTGCCAAGAAATGAGACTAGTAAGGCACTTAAGCTAATCAGGGAGGGTATCTTGCTGTGGTACAGAGATCAACTCTGATGAGAAAGGGCACAGAAACTCTGGGGATCTACACAGGTAATTCAGCAAAAAGACCTGTACTTTGGGAACCAGCACCATTTAAAATTTAAACTCATCAATGGAACTATTCAAAACAGCAAATCTTAGTGCTAGAGCACTGTATCTACTCTTCAACTAAAAACAGAATTTGCCGTTCCTTTTAAATTTCATCTTCTAAAAGGAAAAATGATTATTCATGCTTACAAAGAAAACCTTTGAGTTACTTAACACTTGTTAGTGATAGAATCTGCTGCAATAGAATTCCTTGGCTTGGTTTCTTAAAAAAAGTAAGTACAGCAGATTTACAAAGCTATACAGGAATTAAGTTCTTACGGACACTCAGTTTACTACCAGTCAGGGTGAAGTATTAATGGCTATTGTGGCAAAAGAAAAATCAAACAAAAATCTCAGACACTAAGACCACTGTTATGTATGAAGATTCTAGTTAAAAGAAGTTAAACTTCTTCATCAAAAATCAAAGCCTACAAGACAGAAATGAAGATCAGGAAAAAAAAATAAAGACTTCTAAAAGAAGACACTGAACCTTAATACTTAAACCATAATTATCACTCAACTGAAGATCTAAAACCATTACTTTTCTGTTTTTCTAAGATAAGAAATTTGTGCTGAGAAATGTGCAGACTAATGCCCTCAGATGTGACAATAAATATTCCGTACTTATTAACAAAAAATGTTGGTCTTTGATATAAGCTCTCAGAGTTGAAATTTAAGCACAGATACTATATCCAGTAAACATTAAATATTTGTGTCCCTGAAGTAAAGCAGATCATAACACATCTGACTCCGGAGTTCAACATCTAGGAAAAAAAACAGAAACATAATTACAGACACAGAACCAGTGGACTGATACATATTTAAATCACTGATTGAGTTGTGTTAGTGTATAACAAAATGGCGGTAAACAGGTTTGTCAAAATAGCAAAATAAGAAACCAGAAGTTAACGACAGGATTGTATTACTTCTCTTATTCTTTCCCCTTTAACCCCATTATTTCCTACTCTACTACAAGTTCTCTGAAAAAAACTTTCCCAAAATGGTGAAGATAGAAAGAACCCTTAAGCACTTTGCTGACCTGTTAAATAGTGCAGACACAAAATACTGTTAACAATAACAGGTTTGAGCTCTAACTGTTAAACATAGGATGTTCTTCGTCTCCCATTGCTGCAGTCCTGACATAAGGGTATTCCGCTGCCCACCATCGGCCCGAATACCAAAGGGCTATAACCGGCGTCGGTCATCGGCGCTCGAGACTGACATCAGTACATGCCAGTACAAATGCGCATGACCGACGCCATAACCTCTGTCTTTCTTGCCGCATGGTCCCTAAGCAGAAGCAGCATTTGCAAGTGCCGTTCGGCGTTCTGGAATTGTCGGTTTTCGAGTTTCAGACCGGAGACCAAGTTGGGCTAAGTACCCCTTTGGGGACATTTTTGTCTTTTTCTTGCCTCAGTATTGACGGATGTCAGAAAAAGTTAATAACTGTATTTCTTGTGGGAAACAGATTCCTCATAGGGATTACCATTCACTCTGCATTCCTTGTTTAGGGCCTGAGCACGACGTTGTTGGGTGTCACTTTTGTGCTACTTTTAACAAGCGTACTATTAAACGTCGGTTAGACTGTGCTAGGCTAGTGTTTGGTAAACGTTGTAATTATAACATGCCGTCGGATTCTCCGACGACTGGTTCTTCTAAGAAACGCAAAGAAAAGTCTTTGCGGTCCAAGCAGGATGAGGCGGCCACTCCGGATGCCGGTTCTGTAGTGCCACTGGCTACTTCAGCGGCTCCTTCTGAAAGTTTACCTGAGTCTCAAGGGGAGCCTTTGTTACTGCAGGAAGTGGCTTCTCCTGTGTTAGGCCAGGCTGAGGGTGCTTCTCTGATGTCAGTGGTTCCCTCCCCTCATAGGGTAGTTAGGCCTCCTCCTTCTCTTAGCAAAGCCCATTCTAAGTCTAAGTCTGCCCCTGTTGGTGCGTGTCCCCAGGGTCCAGCTCCTAGGAAGCACATGTTAAAGATGGCTGAAGATTTGATTACTTTAATTAGGGGTTCTATGCCCCCCCCCTGCGAAGAGGCCCAGGGTAGAGCCAGAGTTGGAGGGTTTGGTTCAGTCTTCCAATGAGTCAGATTCCTCTGTAGAAGAACTTCAGGATTTCCCTCCCTATTCTGATTCGGAGGCTGAGGACTCTACTCCCTCTGTGTCCCCTCCAGAAGATTTTTCTTTCTCTGAGACTTTGCATTCTATGAGGGAACATTTCAAATCGGAGGGCCAGGATTATTCTGATTCCCCTAAAAGACTGAGAGAATTCTTGTTTTTGCCTCAGCATAGGCCCTTGGCTATTCCCCCTGTACTGGATGTTGTTCAGGATGTGTTTTCTGAGGCTGCCCTTAACCCAGATTCTCTGCCTCCTGCCCCGGTTAAACCAGACAGATACTACAGGGTTCCGGAAGCTCACAAGTACTTATATAAGAGTCCTAGGGCTGATCCAGAAACTATTACTCAAGGCCCCAAAGGGGTTAGGGCTTCTGTGGTTAAGAATCCAGTTCCTCTGGACAAGGATGCTAGGGCCCTGGATAGGTGGGGTAAAAAACTGTATACCTCTTCTACTTTGGCTATGAGAGCTTTAAATTTTCAGTTTCATATGCTTCGGTATCAAAATTATTTGCTGGGCCAATTGAAATGTAAAGTAGATGCTTTAGCTGAAGGTATTGAATGTAAGGAGCTTCAGGATTTAGTGCATGCTTCAGACCAAGTTGGTAAGCATTCTTTGCAGTGTGGTTTTGATGCTTTACAGGCTTCTTCCAGGGTGGCTGCTACTAGTTCAGTCATTCGTAGGCATGCTTGGCTTAAAGATCAGACCTTGTCAGAGCATGTTAAGGCTCGAATTATGGATGCTCCTCTACAATCTGATGTTCTTTTGGTCCTCCAGTAGAGTCAGTTTTGAAAAAATGGAGGAAAAAGCTAAGTCTATGCAGACAGTTAAGGAGTTTTTACAGGTTCAGCCCCCTAAGTTCAGTAGGAATTGGCCTGCTAAGGGTTGGTCTTTCCCCTCTTCGGATTATCAATCTAGGGGCAGGTCGAGGCGAGGTAGGGGTAGGGCTTCCTCTCAGGGCCCTGTTACTTCTAGGTCTTTGAGTTCTTCTACCCCTTCTGCTGGGGAGGGCAGGGGTCAGTCCTTTCGGAAACAGACCCAATGACCCGTGTCTTCAGCTGCCGGACTCTGCCTTGCTGGCAGCCCCTCTGGGAGGAAGACTGAGATTTTTCAAAAGGAATTGGCATTTGGTTACCCAAGACAAATGGGTATTGGACATAATAAATCGAGGCTACAAATTTTATTTTCACACATTCCCTCCTTTCAAAGGTATGCCGGATGTGCCTCGTCAGCAAAAAAGTACAGTTTTGTACCTACCATAAATGTAGATGTTCGAAGATCCACATTGCTGCAGTCCTAACACTTGGGTAGTCCGCTGTCCCAGTCGGCCCGAATACCAAAGTATATGGCTGACGTCGGTCAAGGCACATTAATCTGACGTCAGGACGTCAGGGTACAAATGCGCATGACCGATGTCATATCCTCAGTCTTTTCTTGCCCCAGATGTCAGAAGACCCTAAAAAGATAAGGCCAAAACCAAAAAACACCAAACACTCTTGTACCCAATATATATACAATATATACAAATTTACAAAGGTACAACCCCACCCACACAACCACCCCTAAACACAGAGGGGAAGGAGGGAGGGTAAATTGGACTGCAGCAATGTGGATCTTCGAACATCTACATTTGTGGTAGGTACAAAACTGTACTATGTTCTTCATCCCACATTGCTGCAGTCCTAACACTTGGGTAGAATCCCAAAGCAGAGGTAAGGGAGGCAGGCAAATCATAAGGAAGCAGGGGCTGTCAACATGCCCTGCAAAATAGCCGTGGCAAAACCAGCCCTGGATTTAGAGTAGAGAGGAAGGTGGTAGTGCTTAGAGAAAGTATGCACTGAACTCCAAGTAGCTGCCTCCAAAATATCCTTAGTTGCCACCCCCCTTAGAAATGCTGTTGAAGTGGCAGTAGCCCTAGTGGAATGAGGCCTAATCCCAGCTGGAATCTCCTTGCCATGATGGGAATAACAAAATGTAATGCAAAACCCAATCCACTTAGAAATAGTTTGTTTTGACACAGGCTTGCCCTGAGAACTCAAAGCAAAAGAAACAAACAACTGCTGAGACTGCCTAAAAGTCTTAGTCCTGCTTAAATAATAACGCAACTGCCTGTGTACATCTAAAGTGTGCAAAATCTTTTCCCCCTTATTTTGGGGATCTGCATAAAAAGTAGGCAAATGAATAGTTTGGTTTAAAGCCACACTAGAAACCACCTTAGGCATAAAGGAAGGATTAGTACGTAATGATACCCTGTCCTTATGGAAAATCAAAAAAGGCTCAACCGCCATAAGGGCCTGCAATTCAGAAACCCTTCTTGCAGAAGTAATGGCCAACAAAAAGCAGTCTTCCATGACAAGTATTTCAATTCAGCAGTAGCCAGAGGCTCAAAAGGTTGTAGAGTAAGTTTCTCCAACACAAAATTGAGATCCCAAGCAGGAGTAGGAGCTCTACGTGGGGGTCTTATATTCTTTGCCCCTCTAAGAAATTGCTTGAACAAAGGATGAGAAAACAATGGTGGGTCACAATCATAGTGAGCTGAAATTGCTGCAGCATGAATCTTAATGGAAGAGAAAGACAACCCTTTGTCCAATAACTCAGTAAGATATTGAAGAACCACACTCAAATTAGGCTCAGAAATCTCCAAATCCTTTGCTGCACTCCAAAACAAAAATCTCTTCCATTTTTCTGAGTACACTTTCCTTGTACTAGGTCTTCTGGCTTCCATAATCACATTCAAAACTTGTTGAGGAAGTTGAGACCTGCTGTGTTTCAAAACAGAATATGCCAGGCTGTCAGATGAAGAGTGTGAAGCTTGACATTGAGTAGATGACCGTCCCTCTGAGACAATAGGTGTGGAATCAAAGGTAAAGGCCATGGAGGCTTCCTTACCAGACTCCTTAGTAATGGGTACCAGTGTTGCCGAGGCCAATCTGGAGCTATTAAAATCATCCTTGGCTTGTCTTGTCTGACCTTTAGGAGTACCTTTGGGAGAAGAGGCAGAGGTGGAAAGGCATACACATGAAGATTTTTCCAACTGAAAGAAAGAGCATCCACTTTCCAAGCTGTGTGATGAAACCTTTTGTGCAAAACTTTGGCAGCTGGTGGTTTAGTGGAGAAGCGAACAGATCTATGTCTGGAGTTCCCCATGACACTGTCAATTTCAAATACATGAAGATCCAGTTTCCACTGTGGGGATCCATGATTTGCCTGCTTAACACATCTGCTAAGGAGTTCTGTGCTCCCAGCAGAAACCTTGCCTGAAGAGTTAGTTGCAAGCTGAGCGCAGTCTCCCATAAAATCATTGCTTGCCTGCATAGAGGATAAGAAAGTGTTCCCCTTGTTTGTTGATGTACCACATGACAGTTGTGTTGTCTGTTAGAATCAACACCTGCCCTGGAAGAAGTAACTCCTTGAAAGCCATTAATGCAAACTGGACTGCTAACATCTCCTTCATGTTGATATGTAGATGCTGTAGTCTGGCAGGCCACTTGTCTTGTATCCACTTTCCATTCAGATGAGCTCCCCAAGCTATGTCTGAGGCATCTGTCGTTAGAATCTGACTCGCCTCTGGCCGGGTCACAGAGAGTCCCTTGTTTAGGTGACATTCCTGAGCCCACCACAAAAATTCCTTTTGAATGCAAGGTATTATTTGAATGACAGTGTCCAAATCCTGGCAGTGCTGTGTCCATACATTTTTGAGGTACCATTGCAGCTTCCTCATATGCAGTTTGGCATTGGGAAGCACCAGAATACAAGATGCCATGAACCCTAAGGCTTGAAGGACTGTCCTTGCAGTCAGCCCGGACTGAAGAGATAGTTGATGGAAGTACAGGGAAAGATTCTTTTGTTTGTCCGGGGTTAAAAGGCCATCTGGGTTGCTGTATTCAGTCTCACACCCAGAAAGCACATGTCTTGAGAGGGTACTAGACTGGACTTTATTTCGTTCACAGAATACCCCAGGCATCTTAGCACTGCTATCACATATTCCAAATGCTGTAAAAGGTCTTCCTTTTCTTGAGCCAGAATCAGGCAGTCGTCCAAGTAAGGATAGATTTGTATTCCTTTTAGCCTGAAGTAAGCTATCACTGGAGCCAGAACTTTTGTGAATACTCTGGGCGCAGTAGATAAGCCAAAGGGCAATGCAGAGAACTGATAATGGGAATTCCCAGCTCGAAAACGCAGATACTTCCTGCCACTTAGTCTGATAGGCACATGAAGGTAAGCCTCCTTGAGATCTAAAGTTACCATCCAGTGATCTTTGCCCAGTAGAGGTAAAAGCTGTTGTAACGTCAACATTTTGAACTTGGGAATGTCCAGATAAGTGTTGAGGATAGATAAATCCAAAATTGGTCTCCACGTGTTCCCCTTCTTTGGTACTAGGAACAGGCGAGAATAAAATCCTAGGCCCCTTTCTGGCACAGGAACCGCTGAATGGCCCCTATTTGGAGTAACAGAGAAATTTGCTTGTGAGCCTCTTTTCTTTGTAGAGGAGGAATGTCTGGCATGCCTTTGAAAGGAGGCAAGGTATGGAAATAAAACCTGTAACCGTGGTGAATGATATCCAATACCCATCTGTCCTGGGTAATTAAACTCCAATTTTCTTTGAAAAGTGCCAGCCTTCCTCCCAAAGGTGCTGCCAGACGAGAAAGCACTGGCAGCTGAAAAGGCAGGTCATTGGGTCTGTTTACGAAAGGACTGACCCCTGCCCTCACCAGAAGATTGAGCAGGTGAACTCCCTGTTCTAGGCCTAAAAGAACCTTGAGCTCTGCCCCTACCACGTCTAGACCTACCCCTAGACTGGGAATCATAAGAAGGATATGTCCATCCCTTAGTAGGCCAATTTCTACTAAACTTCGGGGGCTGAACCTGCAAAAAATCTTTAACAGTCTGCATAGACTTAGCCTTGTCCTCCATTTTCTTTAAAACTGCTTCCACAGGCGAACCAAACAACACATCAGACTGTAACAGAGCATCCAAAATCCTTGTCTTAACATGCTCAGCTAAATTCTGATCCCTCAGCCAGGTGTGCCTGCGAAGAACAGAACCAGTGGCAGCCACCCTCGAAGAGGCCTGCACAGCATCAAAACCACATTGCAAGGAATGCTTACCCACCTGTTCAGACACATGAACTAAATCCTGCAACTCTTTACACTCAATACCTTCCGCCAGAGCATCCACCTTAGACTGCAATTGTGAAAGGAGATAATTTTAATATTTTAACATGTGGAACTGGCAATTCAAAGCCCTCATGGCTAAAGTGGAAGAAGTATACACTTTCTTTCCCCATCTATCCAAAGCCCTTGCCTCTTTATCAGGAGGAACAGGATTTTTAACAACAGAAGCCTTAACACCTTTAGGCCCCTGAGAAACAGTTTCTGGGTCTGCCCTAGGACTCTTAAAAGATACTTATGAGCTTCAGGCACCCTATAATACCTGTCCGGTTTAACTGGGGCAGGAGGCAAAGAATCAGGGTTCAGGGAAGCCTCTGCAAAAACATCTTCCACCACATCCAGAACAGGAGGTATAGCTAAAGGCCTATGCTGGGGTAAAACAAAATTCCCTAAGCCTCTTCCTGGAATCAGAGAAATCTTGTCCTTCCCATTTAAAATGTTCCCTCATGGAATGAAGAGTCTCTGAAAAAGAAAAATCCTCAGGAGGAGAAGCCGAAGGAGTAGAATCATCCACATCAGAATCAGAATAAGGGGGATACTCCTGTAAGTCTTCAGCCGAAGACTCAGAAGCCTCCGAACACTGCTCAAAACTCTCAAGCTCAGGTTCCACCCTAGGCCTCTTATCCGGAGGGGGCATAGAACCCCTAATCATAGTAATCAAATCTTCTGCCATTTTAAGCATGTTTCTTAGGCAAAGATCCTGAAGAACTAGGAGAGACACCCACTGAAGCTAAACCTGGCCTGCCTCTCAAAGAAGCCTTGGAAACAGAAGGGGAGGGCCTAACCACCTTAGGAAGGGAGGGGAGAACAGCCACCTGAGAAGCCCCTTCAGCCTGGCCTACCTCCTGAGAGGACACATCCTGTAACAGTAAAGTCTCCCCCTGAGACTCCAAAGAAACTTCTTGCAGAACCTCCGGCTCCACCGAGCCTTCTAAAGAACCGACGTCCGGGACTGACGGTTCTTCCAACCTAGGCTTTGCTGCTTTGTCCTTGCGCTTTTTGGACGAAGCGGGCGCCGGAGCATCCGACGGCATTTTATAATTACAACGCTTCCCAAAAACTAACCTGGCACAGTCTAATATTCTCTTTATAGTGCGTTTGTTAAATCTAGCACAAGAGCGACATCCAACAACGTCGTGCTCAGGCCCTAAGCAAGGTATACACAAGGTATGGTAATCCCTATGAGGTATCTGTTTCCCACAAGAAATACAGTTATTCACTTTTTCTGACATCCGGTTAAATACTGAGGCAAGAAAAAAACCAAAATATTCCCCAACGGGGTACTTAGCCAACTTTGATTCGGTCTGAAACTCCGACTTCAGAAAATTTCAGAACGCCAACCTGCACTCGCAAAACTGCTTCTGCATCGGACCACGCGGCAAAAAAGACTGAGGATATGACGTCGGTCATGCGCATTTGTACCCTGACGTCAGATTAATGTGCCTTGACCGACGTCAGCCATATACTTTGGTATTTGGGCCGACTGGGACAGCGGACTACCCAAGTGTTAGGACTGCAGCAATGTGGGATGAAGAACATCTGGAAGCGCAGACTCAAATTTCTTCTCTGCTTCAGTTGGAAGCAATACAGGAAGTACCTTCTGCAGAAAGAGGCACGGGGTTTTATTCCCGTCATTTCTTAGTGCCAAAGAAAGGAAATACTTGGAGACCAATTCTGAACTTGTCCATTCTAAATACCTTTCTGGAAATTCCAAAATTCAAGATGTTAACGCTGCAACAGCTGTTACCTATGCTGGGCAAAGATCACTGGATGGTGACTCTGGATCTCAAAGAGGCCTATCTTCACATTCCTATCAGGCCCAGTTGCAGGAAATTCCTGAGGTTTCGGAATGGGAATTTGCATTATCAGTTCTCTGCATTGCCCTTTGGCTGGTCTACTGCTCCCAGGGTATTCACGAAAGTCCTGGCTCCAGTAATAGCTTTTCTCAGGCTAGCAGGAATTCAAATTTATCCTTATCTGGACGACTGTTTGATTCTGGCTCAAGGCAAGCACGAACTTCTTCAACATCTGCAGTATGTAATGACAGTTTTCAGATGCCTAGGGTATTCTAGTACCCTCACAAGAGATGTGTTTTCTGGGTGTGAAACTGAATACAGCTGCTCAGATGGCATTTCTTACCCCGGACAAACAAAGGAATCTTCACCTATACTTCCAACAGCTATCAGTAATGTCCAGGCTGACTGCAAGGACAGTCCTTCAAGCCTTGGGGTTCATGGCATCTTGCATTCTAGTACTTCCCAATGCCAAACTGCATATGAGGAAGCTACAATGGTATCTTAAGAATGTTTGGACTCAACACTGCCACGATTTGGACACTGTCATTCGGATCCTACCTTGCATTCAGAGAGAATTTCTGTGGTGGGCTCAGGAATGTCACCTAAACAAGGGGCTCTCTGTGACCCAACCAGAGGCAAGTCAGATATTAACGACAGACGCCGAGTCAGCCTGGGGAGCTCATTTCAGAGGAAAATGGATTCAAGACCTTTGGGCCCCAGAGCTACTTCACTTGCATATCAACATGAAAGAGATGCTGGCAGTTCAATTTGCTTTGGAGGGATTCAAAAGCCTACTTCAACCAGGACTGGTGTTGATTCGAAAAGACAACACGACGGTCATGTGGTACATCAACAAGCAAGGGGGAACTCATTCTTACCCTCTTTGCAGACAAGCAATGCTGTTGTGGGAAACTGCTTTGAGTCTGCACATCACTCTTCGAGCACAGTTTCTGCCAGGAGCACAAAATTCTTTAGCAGATGTTCTGAGCAGACAGATTGTGGATCCTCACGAATGGAAATTGGACCCTCAGGTATTTCTTCAATTGACAATGGCTTGGGGAACTCCGGACATAGATCTGTCTGCTTCTCCTCTGAATTTCCAACTGCCACTGTTTTGCACAAGGCTATTTCATCCGAAAGCCTGGAAAATAGATGCACTATCCTTCAGTTGGAGCAACCTTCACGTGTATGCTTTTCCTCCTTTGCCTCTTCTTCCACAGGTGCTGTTGAAAGTCAGGAGGGACAAGCCTTGCATGATCCTTATAGCACCGGATTGGCCTCGCCAGCATTGGTACCCTCTGTTGAGGAGCTTGATTCATGTACCACCTTGGCCATTGCCACAGATTCCTCATTTATTGTCTCAGGAGAACAATAATTTTCTCAATGTCAGGGTGCACTCCCTGCGCCTGACAGCCTGGCGCATTCTGTTTTAGAGAAGGGGGACCTTCAGCTCCCTCAACAAGTTTTGGATGTTATTTTGGAAGCCAGGCGTCCTAGTACTCGAAAAGTTTATGCTGGTAAATGGAAGAGATTTTTCTTTGGAGTTCAGCTAAAGGCTTTGATGTCGAATTGCCTAATTTGAGTTGTACATTGCAATATTTGACTGTTTTATTGGACAAGGGTTTGTCCTTCTCTTCTGTAAAAGTGCATGCTGCAGCTATTTCTGCTCACTATGATTGTGACCCTCCTTTATTTTCACATCCATTGGTTAAACAGTTTCTTAGAGGGGCAAAGAATATCAGACCCCCACGGAGAGCTCCTACTCCTACCTGGGATCTTAATTTTGTTTTGGAAAAGCTGACTCTGCCTCCTTTTGAACCTGCAGCTACAGCTGAATTGCAGTTCTTGTCTTGGAAGACTGCTTTTTTGTTGGCTATTACTTCTGCTAGAAGGGTATCTGAATTACAGGCCCTCATGGCAGTGGAACCTTTTCTGATTTTTCACAATGACAGGGTTTCCTTACGTACTAATCCTACTTTTCTGCCTAAAGTGATTTCTAATGTGGCATTGAACCAGTCTATACATTTGCCTACTTTTTATGCTAACCCCCAAAATGACGGGGAAAAAGTTTTGCTTTCTTTGGATGTACATAGGCAGTTGAGGTATTATTTGAGCAGAACCAAAGAGTTCAGGAGTTCTCAACAATTATTTGTTTCTTTTGCTTTGACTTCATGAGGGAAAGCTGTCTCGAAACAAACTATTTCCAAGTGGATTAGCCATTGTATTGCTTTTTGTTACTCTCATCATGGTGAGGATGTTCCAGCTGGGATCAGGCCTCATTCTACTAGGGCTACGGCCACTTCTACTGCTTTTTTGAGAGGGGTAGCTACTAAAGACATTCTAGAAGCAGCTACTTGGAGTTCTGTACATACCTTTACAAAGCATTATCATTTACCTCTTTATTCTAGGTCTAGGGCTGGGTTTGCCACTGCAATCTTACAGGGCATGTCAGCAGCTCCTACTGCTATTTAGTTGACCAGCCTCCCTTTTTTTCCGTTGCTCTGGGATTCTACCCTTATGTCAGGACTGCAGCAATGGGAGACGAAGAACATAGTACAGTTTTGTACCTACCATAAATGTAGATGTTCGAGGATCTCCATTGCTGCAGTCCAATTTTCCCTCCCTCCTTCCCCCTTTTTCTTTTTAGGTTGAGGTTTGGGTGGTGTTTTTTGCATTCTGACGTCTGAGGCAAGAAAGACTGAGGTTATGGCGTCGGTCATGCGCATTTGTACTGGCACGTACTGATGTCAGTCTCGAGCGCCGATGACCGACGCCGGTTATAGCCCTTTGGTATTCGGGCCGATGGTGGGCAGCGGAATACCCTTATGTCAGGACTGCAGCAATGGAGATCCTCGAACATCTACATTTATGGTAGGTACAAAACTGTACTATTGCATGACCTCCCTATCAGTATCCTAAGGAAGCAAAGTGTAGCTGAATAAGCCGAAGGCACTTCGCCATTCCTGCTTGTCCGATTTTAGTAAAAAACTGCCTGCACAGAAGAACTGGGATTGTTATTTGGCATGCAGCCAACATTTTGCCATGTTACTTCTTAAGATGAGCTCATCAGTTTTGCCAATGGGTAAGGTGGTCTGTGTATATCCTATGGCCTTCTAAACAAATAGCCCATACATGGTAGTAGTTAAATGACAGGATAAGCAAGGGCATAGCTATGGCTGCTTCCATCCTTTCATTAACTCATTAGATGGCACAACTGTCTACCTCCCACAGTTTATGCCCCCCTAAGAGACGTGTGGCTATGGGAGACTGAGGCTGAGCTCATGAAAGGGACAGACAGGATTTTGGATACAGTTTGGTGTTGAGATTGGCTGAGCTCCTCTGTCTTCGAGGCTGAAGTATTTCTGTATGGGATCCAGAGGACTTGAGGGTCTGCCTAGAAAAGTTATCAGGA
Source organism: Protopterus annectens (assembly GCF_019279795.1). Lineage (NCBI taxonomy): Eukaryota > Metazoa > Chordata > Ceratodontiformes > Protopteridae > Protopterus > Protopterus annectens. The sequence continues at coordinate 352,088,678 of NC_056725.1, read as the reverse complement.
ATGAGGAACAAATGTTAATTAGATCATTTGCACACATGCTGGACAGGGAAAAGTGCACATCATGTCATTTTGTACAGTGTTAACATAACTGAGTGATGCAAACTTCTTATGCAGTTCACTAGATGAAGTAACATTAGAAATGGTATAAAGGATCTGGTTGTGAAACCTAAAACACAGATGGTGACACTGGTCAGTATTTATGATTTGGTGTAGATATAAGAGCTGCCCAGGAAAAACATATGTAGACATGATTAAGTTATGGTGTTTACCAGTCAAGCACTCAAGTATTTTGCACCCCTTTTCAAGGCTTTGCTTGAACACATGGAATAACTAGTCTTTATTATTGTCCCTCTGTGCTGTGCTTTGAAAGACGACTGTCTTCAGCCTTTGGATTTTTGTCTGCCTAGCTGGACATACCTAGCAATGAATAATTCATGCCTGCTATCCTAGCATAGGTTGACACTCCCTGTATTATTTGCCCCCCCCCCACCAGGTCTTCTGCATCTGTGACAGACCTCCCACAGATGCAAATTAAAACTGTTTTCAGACATCTACAAAAATGTTGCGAGAGGTCCTTAAAGGAACATGCCTGATAAAAGATTTAAATTGACTAGGAAGGCACTTGTAATGTGTGGTAGAAGTTAGATAAGGCTGATTTATACCTGGCTATATGCTATGATTACGCTATCCAGTTACCATGACAACGTTTGAAGTGGTGGAATCGCTGACACTGCATTAGGTGAGTAATAGTACTACATCGGTGTGTAACCTAATACATCTATTTTTAGTTTCCAGTACTTTTTACTTATTACTCCTGATTAATTAATTTATGGACAGCAGACAGCTCCCTGTCTTTCAAAATACAAAAAGTAATAATCACTTCCTTGTACTCCTTGAGCAACCAGGAGCACCATTAGCAAATCAGTTTTACTTTAAAGCATACAGTTAAACTTCCAAGTCAGGGTCCCTTTTAAGCATAGAATACACTAACTTTATACACAGTGGCTCTTAAAAATGTCCAACTTCATTTCATATTGTTGCATCTGATCTGACTACACTCACACACTAATAAAGACATATATAGAGCCAGAAAAGCAAGTTACTTTTGCCATTTACATGTTGCTCTAACATTACAAAAGGAGCAACAGGCTGGGGATACTTGTACACACAAACGCATACATGGTAGCATTAAAAACATACACTGCCTCCTATTTCAGTTACAAAAGGCAAATTATATAACAAGTTTAAGTATTACCAGTTGGTTATATTTACACTAAACATGTAATACAGTTGTATATACAGGTAAGATGTTATTATCAGTTAACAATGCAATAACAGCCACAAGACATGCCACAGGTGTACTGTTGGTCACACAACTTGTTTATAGGTGCGTGTGTATGTATAACCTGCAACAAAGTGCTGGTATTGTGTTAAGGAGTATGTTCTTTGCTTTGTACCCAATGAGTACAGGAATAGGCTCCAACTTCCCTGTGACCCTGAACTGCAAAAAGCATGCAATCTGAGAAAAAATAAATTTTGAACAATAATATGATGATATAGATAGTGCATTATGATTATTTTATGAATGCTAAGTAATTTGGTTGCTCTACTGTTCACTGAGTACAAAATGTATGGGGGGAAATAACTCACCAAGCACAACTGTGCAAACCTGAACTCCCAGAGCTTGGCCTTCCATAGCAATCACTTTGGTCATGGAGTCCAAATGTGTGCCAGCAGTCATTCCTTTCTTTAGGGAGGTTTCTTCCTTCATGTTTGTGCAACTACAGAGTTGGCACATACAAGTTCAGTGGTATGGGGGCTTAACTTCCTATACTGAAGGTCCAAGGGAACTTGCACTCACTGCAAAGTGCATTTACTTTTATGTTAGGGTTGATTTCCCAGTCAGTTGCATTTAAAGAGTTTGGTTATTGCCAAGTTGCAACTAGGTGAATCACACTGGAAGTCAGTAATATGACAGTTATAGCACTAAGAAACATCAATGCTCAGTTAATGTATCTCCAGAAACAGCAGCTTTCAAACTAAAGACAAATTTCTCCACTTTCTTGGCAAACTGAACTTCTTAGAGCACAGGAAGCACCACTTTTGTTCTGTGTTAACTTGTTAATACAGTAAAAGCTTTTCTTTTTGGTTCACAATATAATTCTCCCCTTCACAAGCTAAGTTTTTATGGTATTTCCTTAAGTGCTCTGGATACTGTCTCAGGGACTCATTTTATCTTTAGACAAAGGCTTATAACAGTGCATCAGATCACATTGCTTACAAATTATCTTCTTTCATTTCAGGTTCTAGGGTATCTTTGCATCTGACTGTAGGGAATGAAACTGGTCATATCTCCCTCATGGTGTGTCACATGAGCCTACTGTCTATCTTAAGGTGCATGGTGAATCATCTATAAGCCTGGGTCATCCATCCTTCATGGGTCATAACCTTGGTCAGTGATCCTTTTTGGGATATGGTTCAGGGCATGAATCCTTCTTCAGGTGCATCATTAGTTAACTACACTTCTTGGAATGCCTTTGGTCATCCACACGGTTTCGATGTGGTCTCTGTCATCCATTTTACACAGGGTATGCTAAAGGCCATCCATTATACTTCTGGTACAGCACTGGTCACCTGGAGTTCTTTCCAAACTCAAACGCCTTACAACTGGCACTGAATATTTATTCAGCCAGGTATTCTTAATCTAATCTGTGTACCTGTTACGTGTCATTTCAGACACATAGTTAGTGTAGGACAAAGGAGAGGGGTTGCAACAGGCGCATTCTGCTATGGGTATGAATATCACTGCAGACAACACAGCAATTGTTTCCTGAAAGTCAGACCAGCAATCATTTCAATAGTGGCTGAATAAATGACAGTTGGTGAAAAAAACTGCAGGAAAGTGCTATTGCTGGTGTTAGAGACAGTTCAGAGTAAAGTTGTAGCAAACAGTGATTATGTAAACATCATGGTTATAATACACACAGAAGGACAGTGTGCCATTGCTAGGCATGCTGAAAATTGTAGAGGAGAAGATACTTCATAAGTTCAGTATGGAGCTGTAATTTCAAGGTAACTGCTGAAATAACAGTCTGAACAAGTTGTGTGAGATTGGGGTACTCAGCTGAAGTGTTTCTTCTAGGAATTTTTTCTCTTCCACTGGAGCTGACGTGAGCTTTTTATTTTTTTTTGCTCCTAAACTGTGGTTCTTGAGAGGTGGTGCCAAAAGGGGGGCATTACACAGGGCATCTGACAGCTTTATACCATCTCCCCCATCACAGAGCCCGATCTTAAAATCATTTGTCATATGTGTTAATTCTGCAGTTACGTGCTTAGCACATGCTGGCGATAGTAAAATATTTGTTTTGTCATTCATGTTCTGAAGCTGCCTGTTTTGTACTGGCCTCCACACATCCAGTTTTATGTTTAGGAGGAACTTCAGGTTATGACTCGGGGACAGGTCTATTGACAATGTGTAAGTTGCTGCATGCACTGCATCTAGATAAACAAAAAGAAAAGCATCTACTGTGCTGAAATGACGTATGTAAAAGGTTAATGGTTTTAATGCCTTTTTTCAATGCATCCAAAAACCTTTCTGCTTAACATTTTTAACCAGATTATGCTAAGCACATGGCAACTATTTAAGTGCATTTTGAAACATTCAGATGTGAACAACAGACCATCATTACTATAATATTAGCTGTGCGGGCATGTCATTTCATCCAGACACTATCTGTAACAGTGCAATGGTATTCGCAGTGTTAGTGGATGTAGTCCAAATAAACCGGCCATTTTCATACATATCAAATAAAACTAGAACCACCACTCTCATGAACAGCTCTCTGAAATCTATGTAAATGCACTGCTATAGTGCACATGACTATCACAACAGCACAATGATGCTTATGGTGGCACATTCTGAACTATCATCTGATACAAATTATTGCCTAAACTTCAGCTACAAAGCAAAAGCACAGGGCTTCATTTGTACGGTCCTCAAATGCTCTTCAGGGACAAAGCATAACATTCTCTCACATAGTTTGTTTGGGATAAGCATTCAGGGTCCACCCTAGCACAGAGACAGCTAATAATTTCTAACCATTCTGCAGTGTACAGTGAATCCTATTCTCTTTACGGCACTGTACGACTAGAGTAAAACTTTGGGATGGCCTTTTGCTGTTCCTCAGTCTGGCTTTTTGCATTCTTTAATATTAATTTCTATTTCTTTGCCAAAAAAAATTGCAGTGTTACCCATCAGCTGTGACAGCTTTTCAGCACTGATGGCATTGTCATTTTGTGGTAAGTGTAATATCTTAAACAAATACTCATTTAATTAAATGTGTAGACAACCGTCTACTACATATTACTGGTCTTCCTCTGTTTAGCATATAAAAGTCTCACATTTGTATTTTACCATTAAAAATAACTGACACAATGATTTTGCATTCCCGCATCACTTTGTTTACTATATACGTCTTTAATTGCTGTTTTTTACTGGTCACTTTCTATGTTCTAATCAGTAACACAAAGTATGAACAATGGTGCCCACATATCTAGTTTCATTCTTAACATTATAAATGCTAACTCCTGGCTGACCTATGTGACCTTGCAATCCTCTTCAGTCACTCTGTATCATTTCAGAAGTATTAAGTCATCTCTGCCACATTACTTTGCACCCAAGTAAGTAATATGATCTGATACTAGCCACTTTATGTATATCTGAGGCTTGGTGTTTGTTTTCATGCAGCCTGTGCCTACCAGTGGCACCCTTCTGCCATCCCTCTATTTGCAAACACATTCAGTATGGCTGGCTATGACAGTACCGACTACTGCTTTTCTTTATACCACCATTTACAAGAATCATGTGATACCTGCCACAAGAAAAAAAATGGCTATATTTTTAATATGTCTGAAATATAGATTATCAATTGTGCCCTCCCTCAGACGCTTTTTGTTAGAATTCAGCTGTATTCCTGGTAGCAATTTCCTTTCATATTGCAGTGTTATGGATCTGGTCTAACATTACTTTTTTTTTTCAGGTAACCATCTTTTTCTCTGCGTTCAGAATACTTGCCATTCTCTGTGTTTTGTTATCCTTTGCAGTTCAGCAACATACTGTTCTACATTTTCATTTCATAGTTGATTTACCTCATAGAATCTAAATCAGTCAGCAATCACTACTGATCTTGAGGTCAAATAGTTTTCCAGTGTCACTACAATGTCCTTGAATGGTTTTGACTGAGGATTACTAGATACTGATAAAGTGCTTAACAGTCTACATGTTTTGAAGATCCTCATACTAAGCAGAAATAAGCCCTTCTTTACATAATCAATTATATTAACTTAAAAAACTTCAACTCCTTCGCTATAGGTGACCAGATACAAACAGAAACATCAAAACAACTTGTGCTTCCTACATTTTATGATATCACTGCACTATATTCTATATTTGTGACAACCTGTAATTGACATATAATCATATTAATTTCACAGGAAATCATCTCTGCTGCTCCTGCTGGATAAGAGCAATGAATATTAACATACCAGGAGGCGCCTAATCCCACCATGTTGTGTTTTATCTTGTTTGTTGACTTGCATAGTCCATCCCTGCTTACTACATATGCCCACAAAAGGAAAATTCCTCTATTATAAATTCACACCACCACATTCTAAATTGAAGTACATATGACACTTTCATGTCACCCACTACAGCATTTTTTATTCAACTTCTCATGTTAGGAAATTTGCACCTTGCAACTCTAAAAAAATTCTTGCACAGATGAACCAGTCTCATCACTGGCATTCAGAATAAATACTTTCGGGGGCGTGGCCAAGGATGAACACAGGATAGCAGCAGATTTCTTCAGCTCCACCAACATAACTACATTAAGAGGAAATTATTACTTCAAAATTCAACTAATGGAATAATTTTCTTTCTAAAAACGTTTGGAATATCAGTACCTTGAATAATATCTAAAAAAGAAAGGAAATTTAACTAATTTTCCTGTCAGAAATCTTTTTGGAAATTTCTCTCTCATCACTTCTGTTCAGAATGAGTTCCAGCAAGGCTAACAGTCAGGATTCCAGCATTAAGAAAGAGCTTCAGGCATTATTATCAACTATACAGCAACTAACAACTAAAATGGACAGACTGGATGTTAAAATTGATAACTTTATAGAGAAAACCACAAAACAAATGGATGTGCTACACCAAGATCTACAACATCAGAAAGCTCAGATAACAGGTATAGAAGAGACACTTAATGATATGGACAACAGAATTAAGGAAGAAGAAATAAACACTGAATTCTTATTGAAACAAAACACGCACCTTCAATCCAAACTAGATGACTTGGAAAACAGATCCAGACGCAACAATATAAGGATTTTTGGACTGCCAGAAAATATAGAAGGTAATAACATTACATCTTTTTTAAATATTAGGCTTCCCAAAACTTTAGATCTGTCAGAGGCATTTTCTTTTGGCATTGAAAGAGCCCATAGGTCTTTATCCATTTCTAATACAAATAAAAAGTATCCTAGATCAGTTATTGTAAGATTGTTATCATCTTATGACAAGGAAATGGTACTAAAATCTGCATGGGCTAAATCACCTATAAAAATTAATGACGCAACTATGCGCTTTGACAATGACTATTCTTCTTTGGTAATATCAAAAAGAAAGGTTTTTTTACCATTAATAAGAGAGCTTAAGAAAGCACAGTTCAAAACTCATCTTTTATTTCCTTCCAAACTAAAAATCTTTTTACCTGATGGCCCTAAAATTTTTGAAGACTTGGACTCTGCTTTGTTGTATATTAAAAAAAAATAAATATTAGATAAAATAGAGGATATGGAATGGGCAAGTCCTTCGTTAAAGAGAATGGCAACAGGAACTTCTTGGAAGACATCAGAGAAACAAAAAAGACTAAAAAATAAATGACATGTTTTATATTTCTTTGAACTCTTTAATTACAGTTTCTGCATTTACAAGAAAACCACAAATATCTTAATGATTTGTACAAAGTTATTTTAATGTGCAAGAACTGAAGTGTATTTTATGAATAATCAAACTTTCATGAGGAACAAATAACCTGATATAAATCAACTTGTTTCTCTTTTGCGACAAAGAGACCTAAGGTTAGTAATATGATATATTTCCTTTATTTTCTTATTTCAAATAATTGCATTCTCTTTAAACTAAACATATAGAGGAGGGAGAGGGAGGGCGGGGAGGGGGGAAAGATGAAAAGAAGGGAAAAAAGGGGAAAAATAATCTATTATCTCTTTAAAATTATTTATGCTGTTTAAGTATTACTGCTATATATTATACTATGACTATATTACTTAAATACATGATATTAAATAAGATGTCATGATATAACTGCAGTTGACTAGAACTATAGCAGTTGTAAGTAATATGTCTCAGGTTTTACTTTATTTAAACAAACAGCAAGTAAATATCTATGTATGTACTTTTTTTTTTTTTCTCTCTCTTACAAGATAACAAGTTTCTGATAATACTGATATGTGTTTGTAACATACTCTGAATGAGAAAATGAAATGGGATATATAAATATAAGTAATGTTTATGTTAAATAATTGAAGGCTTGGTTTCACTGCCATAGAGACTGCAATGACTTGTGAAGTGCTTCGAGAAGGTTTTACACTGTATAATATCCATTTACACTCAAAATGAATTTTTGTCACTTACTTTTATTAAAATTCCCACCAGAATGTTATAAGAGACAATTTAAGTTATAGGTATCCTCGTGAATAGTGTCCTCGAGCCGTTTTAAAAGCTTCAATATCCAGAAAACACGCAGAGAAGCTGAAAGCAGCCATTTTGAACTTTGACCCCTGATTTCACACAGACTCATCGCAAATTCAAGAAGTAAACTGTTTCAGGAAGTAGAACTGCTGTAAATGCGGTATTGTGATGAAAAACGAACTTTATGACAACAAAATGTGAGTTTTTTTTATAATAATTCACTTATTTAAGATGTAACTTATAAAATGTAAAAGTTATAATGATTTTAAATGGCTTAATATGCCACAGTAAACAAATGAGATAATTTAGAATGCATAGAAGCTAAAACTCAAGCATATATGACTCTGAAAGCTTGTATAGTTGCTGCACTTTAATGTATATGGATGCTTATAATTTAATCATATACAATATTATAATGCATTTATTATAACAAACATAAACAAGTATGTGCATTACTATGATTCTATTACAGAAGAAAATGTCATATGATATATTTTAAAGCTGCAGTGCAGATATACAAGATATAGCTGGCTTTCATCACAATGATTTATGCATAACTAGGGATCATTATTGCTTTGTAGTATGTTCTTTTAACTTATATACTGAGAATATTCATTTTTATTTAAATGGTGAGAATAAGTAAGAGAAGGAAGCCTCTAGTGTATGTAGTCTAAAGTTTTAAAGCTACTAACAGTACTGTTATGGCAGAAAAAGGGAATACTCTAATGTAAGTAATGTTTGAGTCATAATAGCCTGAGATAACAAATGTTATTGAATTCAAATGAGCATAAACATATAATAAGAACCTATCATTACAAATTTTATTAAACTGTCAAATGGGTATCCCTTTTTTTTTCTCTCTTTCCCTCTCTTCTCTGCTCCCACTTTCAAGATTGTTAGAATGCTATTATGATAATGAATTCATTATATAGAATAGATGTACATAGCATTATTAAGTTGATTATAAAAGTTTTATATGATTATACGAAGCTGTTATATAAATTGCTTAAGCCTTGTTATAATAGATAATTAAATTAAATGAGGTTAACTTTAGTTAATAATAGTTAGTATTTAATTAATTTGGTGGCGGCTGGAGTACTGCTGCTTAGGATAGGGGGATAACTTGAGTGGTATTTGCTACTCGAAGTTGGAGTTTTTAACTCCAGGCTGGATGCATTGTTTAATCCAAACAATATTTTCACCTGATTATTGTTATGTGTATATAGTTTTGACATCCACATCACATTTTATAAACTCATTGTCACTACAAATAAAAGTACAAATTTCACAAAATTCTATAAGATTTTCATTAAATACAGCTATAATTAATAGAACACCTAAAGGAGGAGACATAATAATACTTACTTTAGTAAATGTTATTCTAATTATAAGTTCTATATGTCTATAAAAGTTAAATGGTAACTTTAAAAGGAATTTCTTTAAACATTAATGGTTTGAATAACCCATGTAAAAGGGCAAGTTTAATAAAATATATTAATCTGCATAAAGCTAACTTAATATTCCTTCAGGAAACACATCTCCTGAAAAAAGATATAGACAAATTAGCCACTAATAAATATACAGTCTTGGTTAGCTCAGAACACACACAGAAAAAAAGAGGAGTGGCTATCTTATGGAACAAAAATATGCCCATACCTAAAACTATTAAGTCATATAAAGATGATAAAGGAATGTTCTGCCTGGTTACAATACAGATTAATGGGAAAATATATACATTGATTAATGTATACTGGATACCAGGAATTGGCACTAATACAGTGAAATATCATCTCAATAAGATTATATCATTTTCTAAAGGAGATATTATTTTAGCAGGAGATTTTAACTGTATCCTGCATGAAAAAGATACTACTACTATAGGGAAAAGGAAAATCTCCTCCAATGCAAAACATTTAAAGGATTTCATTAATTTATATCACTTGAATGATATTAATAATCAGACAGATTCTAAATCATTACCATATACTTTTTTTTCTAATAGACATAAAACTTATTCAAGAATAGATAGAGTCTTTATTTCTAACCAACTGGTAACAGACCTAATTAATTCTAAGATCATTTCATGCCCTATATCAGATCATAATTCAATTGTCTTTGAATTCATGGTAAATATTACTTATAATGTTCAGATCAAAAGAATACCAGCATACCTAACTCAACTAAAAGATTATAAAGATTATTTGCTTACAGAGGTGCAACATTTCTTAGACTTAAACACTACACCTGATGTCTCCATTATTTACATTTGGGATGCTCTAAAATCTTATTTATATGGACAAAGTATCAGATGGTATAATAATAAAAGGAACTCTTGGGACAAGGAATTATTAGACATTCAAAACAAATTAGACTCATATAAACATAATAATAAGGAAAATATTATGGACAAAAAAGTAATTGAGGAAATAAATAAATTAAATGAGAAATACAAAGACATTTTAAGTCACAAAGTCAAAATAACATTAGAGAAATATAAATTTTTGTCTTACTCAATAAGTCCCAAATACCTACATAGACTTAAAAATAAAACAAAAAGGCTGAATAAACAAAATCACATCAAAGAAATTTTCTCTCCAAAGAAAAAGAAGAATGTCTCTAGTTTACCAGAAATATTAGATGAATTTAGAAATCACTTTCATAACATTAACCATAATAACATTAATATGGATTCTAAAGATAAAATAAAGAACTTTATAATTACAAACATGAACAAAAAACTTAATAAACAACAGACTAAATTAATAGATAAAAAGATTTCATATACAGAGGTTATCACACAAATAAATAAACTTAAATCAAACAAAGCACCAGGTAATGATGGTATTATTCCTGAGATTTATAAAATCCTTCCTAAGAGCACCTACTCATTAATACATAAGGTTTTCATTTCAGCTCAAAATGAGTTATCAATTCCCCCATCCTGGCAATACACATTTATTTCGCCAATTTTGAAACCCAATAAAGATCCAACTAGATGCACTTCATATAGACCTATTTCATTACTTAATGTTGACTATAAAATGCTCATGAATATATTTGCTGACAGATTAAAGACAATCATACCAAGTATAATAGATATAGATTGACTGGCTTTATTATAAATAGAAATACTTTTGATAATATAAGGAGAACTTTAACTCTGATTGATTATGCAAACAGAAAAAAGAAAGATTTGACACTCATCAGCCTTGATATAAGTTCAGCATTTGACTCAGTAAGTTGGGACTATTTGTTTATCTTATTGAAGTGTACAAATTTCTCTGATACATTTGTGAATTTAACTGAACATCTATATAAAGGAGCATTGGCTTACATTAAAATAGGAACATATGTCTCAAAAAAAATACCCATATTAAAAGGTACAAAAACAAGGGTGTCCACTTTCACCATTATTATTTACTTTAATAATGGAGCTTTGGGCTAATTTGATTAGAAACAGCAATGATATAGAAGGATTTGATACAGATGAAAATACAATATCTAAAATCCAACTTTTTGCAGATGATGTTCTAATTACATCAGCAGGAACAAATTCTTCTATGCGGTCATTATTTGACAAGATGACAGATTTCAAGAATATTTCTGGTTTGATATTTAATGAAGAAAAAACTAAAATATTACCAATATACTCAGGGAAAAATGTTCTCACTAATGATTTTCTCAAATATATACCCAATTCAGGTCAAATAACTTATTTAGGCATAATGTTAACTAAAGATATTAAATCTATTATAAATAATAATTATAGTAATTGTCTTCATAATATACAAAATCATTTCAATAGCTGGAACAATATGTTTTTTACCATGGAAGAAAGACTCACAATTATTAAAATGATAATATTCCTGAAGATATTATACATAATACAATCAATAATACTCCCACCTACAAAAATAATAATTAAGAAATTAAATTCACAAATGTTAAATTTCTTATGGGCACCTAATAGACCTAGGATTGCATTAAAGAAACATACTAATAGTTGGTCTCAAGGGGGCATATCATTTCCAGACTTTAATTTATATGCTATCTCTTCTATTATAAAAGTTATAACATTGCTAATAGATCAGTCATATGTTGCAAAATGGAAGGAATACTGGGAATTAATTAGCATGCACTTCACAAAAATATCGTTAACTCACAAAAATACTATTATAAACAATCCCATGTTATGGTTACTAAAAGAGTTTTGTACCTCATCTATTACACCAAAATATATAGCTAGTTACCCATTAAATATTATTATTAGATATCGTAATTTTATATATATACATCCTAAGTATAAGGAATGGAATTTTACCTTATTTCCTATAATGTATACACAAGGTATTCTTTTATCATCCACCTCTGAAAGAACTCTTCTGGTCACAGAGAATAATTTAAAGTATTGGTATCAAATGCTGTCTGACAATAAAGTTAAAAATTTAGACTTCTTAAAGCAAGAATTTGATTTGAGAGAAACATGTTGGTTAGAGATTCAGACTCTTAGACAACATCTTATTAATAAACTTGATTTAATGTCTTTAACAGTTAAAGAATCTGTCCCAATTCTGATTGACTACTTGATATTAAATTTACAACATAGGGTTTCTGATAAAGGTAAGCTCTCACACATACATAAAATTATTAGAGATGAAACCTATTATAGTTCAAATAATTACTGGAATTATTTCATTTCCATTAATGGAGAAGCTCCAAAACAACAAGATAAACAATATATATTGGAATCTGCTTATAAAACTACTTCTTCTATTAATTGGAGACTTTTTACCTGGAAATTTTTACATAGATCTTTCTATACACCCTTAATGATGAATAAAATAAACAATAAAGACAACATATGTAAGAGATGTACTGTAGAAATAAATGCTGATCGGGCACATATGTTTTACGATTGTATAAAACTGAAGGAATATTGGATGTTAATCAATGATTTTTTGCAGGCTCTTTTTACAGATAATTTCATAGTCTCTAAATCACTTATATTATTTAACACCCCTGTTCCTAAATGTGTTAAAAAAGTTAAACTTCCTTTATTATGGTCAATTCTAGCTGTGGCTAGAAAGAGAATAACCAGAAACTGGATTTCAGATACTCCTCCTTCATTTACTGAATTTAAAAATGTTATGATTGAAGTGTGTCATATGGAACTAATGACAATAAAGTCAAGAACCATTAGGAAAACATCTTACTATAATATATGGGATACCTTACAAAACTTGTTAAAACAGTCTTAGTTTCATTAGTAAGATGTTACAGTTTAATTAATTGATTTGATTTACAGTGGATGTCTTTGTAAATACCTTAGTTGTTTTATCAAATGTTATAATTGTTTATATGTTAACTGCTTGTATAAGATTGTTATAATATTTATTTTGCATGTTAAAACTAATAAACTTGTTTTTAAAAAAAAAAGAATAAATACTTTCACACAATAAATAAAGAAATGTGCAGAGTCAGAGAATTCACTGACTGCTTCTCAAATGGTACAAAAGTATCATCCAGACTGACATGAACATGCATCCAGATACATGTGACATGGGTGGTAGCATTAGATACCACTAACAACTAAGTAACTTGAAGGCACTAACAGGGGATTCTACCTGGGTATCTGACCTTATGCCAAAAGCACCTGGGAATCTGTAAATATGCCAAAGTAACTAAATGGAGTCTGTTAAAGTGACTAAGGTACTATTAGTTTTGCAGGGCACAAATGCTACCTGATAATTTAAGGACCTGCACACTTTAGTGTCACAAATACATTTGTTCTTGTTTTCTTATTTATTTTATTTTTTACACATATATTTCTTATACAAGATATTTGTGATTTACCAATGTATTAAGGAAGTACAGCAAAAATCAGCATGTTAGTGATGAGCAGACATGCTGCATCAAGGTATGGGAGTTGAGTAGCTAAACTAATGTTTAACTTTAGGAAATGAGGACTAATCCAGGCTGGTGATTTTAATTGTCCTATGCAGGGATATGATCCTATTACAGACAGAAAAATTACCAATTCTGGTAAAGATTTAAATAAATGGACAACACAACTCAGTTTAATTATTGTGGGTCTCAGAGTACATACAACTCTCCTTCCATTTATTACTTCTCCAGACATGGAATTTGGAGCTAAACAGAATATATAGCCTGCACATAATCTTGCAGCAGTAAGAATAGGTTCATACGTTGGCACTAGGCTATCGGCCCGAGGGCCTATACAAGCCTAGCCATAATAATTCCCAGGCTATTTCTTCCCACACTATTTACTTCCCTGGATCTCTGTCTAGCAGGGAGACTGACATGATCCCAGGGGTGAATTTCCTTTCTCCCATCCAATCATCAAGGTTCCTTTTGAAGACGGCCAAAGAGGCGTTCTGCTTGACATGTATGGGCAGTCTATTCCAGAGTCTGGGGAGTCTCTGGGTCAGAAACCTATCCCTCCAGCATGTTTTGTTTATTGTGATGACAAGATTTAGATCCCTGGAGCGTGTGGCTCTGAGGGCTTGGGATTTCTTTAAGTATAGCATGTCCAACAGCTCTGGGTTTGACATGGCCTTGTATGTTAAGCAGAGATCGCCTCGGAGTAGACAATATGCAACAGAATATAGCTGGAGTTTTTTAAGGCGGTCAGCACAGGGCATCTGCTTTAGGCCTGTGATTCTTTTAGTGAGGTATTTCTGCGGCCTTTCCAGTTGTTGCAGATGTCTTGAGAGGTACATACCAAATGGGGCGTTGTATTCTATAATGGGTCTAATGAGGGATGAGTACATTGGGACAATGACCTCCTTTTTTCTGGATGAAAAGCACATAGTGATGAGGTGTGCCACATAGAAGGTTTTCCTGATTGTTGGGATGATGTGGTTAATGAAGGTGAGGTCACTGTCCACCTGTGTCCCTGAGTCTCTTATCACACTTTCGGTGGTTAGTGTACTGCCACCTATGTGATAATTCATGGGTACATGTTTTTTCCCAAAGGGAAAAACTATACATTTCTTGGAGCTGAGCTTCAGCCCATGGCTCTGACACCAAACATCTGTTTCTGTAAGGCCCTTTTGTAGAGTATCCACATCATTTGGGGATTCAATAATGGCACCTAGTTTGCAGTCATCTGCGAACTTTGTTAGCCAGAGTCCCTTAGTGTTGGCCTGTACTTCAGAGAAGTAGATGCCAAACAAGAGAGGTCCCAGGACTGAACCCTGAGGTACTCCACTTGTCTGGAGCTGGACTTGGAGTCAGCTACTTTTACAGTGTGGGTTCTGTCAGTAAGCCAGTTGGCAACCCATCGAGTGACGTAGGGATTAATGCCCAGCTTAATTTATCTATGATTCCAGAGTGGGGGATGGTGTCAAAGGCCTTGGCGAGGTCTAGATAGGCTGTGTGGACTGCCTTACCCTCGTCTATGGCTCTGGAGACTGATTCAAAGAAGTCAATAAGGTTCAGGAGACATCGGCCCTTCACGAACCCAAACTGGGTGGGGTCCAGTGTTTTAAAGTTGCCAATGTCTTTGTTTATAAGTTCCATGATAATACGTTCCATGGCCTTGCAGATCAGGCAAATTCAGTTTATTTGATTATATTGCTTCTCTTAATGCTGTTGATAACATGTCAAAGCTCCTATGTTATAGAGATTAAGCACTACTTTAATTAAATGTGTTCTTTGTGGGGTACAGAACTGAACTAAAAGGACCATTTTCAGGCTAGTCCAATGAGTACAAAACATCTGAACACTTAAGAAATACAATGGGAATTCCATCCATACTATGAAGATGTACATTATTAAACTTTTAAATGTTAACAACAGAGGATTAACAATTATATAAAGAAGTTCCACTGACAAGTGTAATATAATCAAAGAGTTGTAGAAACACAACTCTGGGCAGATTATATCATTTACAGTAGGTACAAAAAAGAGGGAGGAAAAAGATTTAGAAAAAAGTGGACATGAAGGAAAGAACACCATGGATCAGCTGTTGGACTGTTACTTTAATACTTATTAAAGAAACTACAGAATTTGGACATGTTTTGGGAAAGCAATGGTCAAGTAATATTTGGGGAATAGAAGCAGGTATAAATTTTTATTTTTAAATGCGTGTGTGTGTGCGTGTGTGTATATATATATATATATATATATATATATATACATACATATATAAAAGTATATTAAATTCTGATCTGAAATATTTGTATGACTGAATTATTTTAAGAGTGGAGGAAAAGAATGGCACAGTTTTGGTGACAATGTAAGAGAAGCTATGATTGGCAACATGAAGACTTGTCTGCAGAGTTTGAAATGATTGCCCTACGGTGGAAGGACTCAGCTATACTGATAACAAGATCAGAATGTGCAGAGTTTGAAGTGATTGTCCTCGAGTGGAAGGATAGATCTATGCTGATAAGATCAGAATGCTAGGCATCCCATCAGGAAGGTATACAACTCTTGATTTAACATTTTGAAAACAAAAGAGGCAAAAGTAGATGGGATCTGTGTTTACAGGTAGTTATGTTGCTTTGTCTGGAGTAAGGAAATTGTTTTCTCTTTTGAGCAATAAGGTAATAAACTTGTAAATATGGTTGCTAACTGTATGTAATGATGAAAAGTTTTTCTCTGATGTTGCAGCAATGATAGGGCACATTCTAACTTTACTTGGAGGATCTTTTCTTCTCTTCTTGTTCCCTTGCCCAATGGTCATCAGCCTCCTCACAGCCAATCAAACCATTCATTCTGTTATCACTGAGAGAAAGAGTCAGCCAAGACAGGCTATCATTAGGTGCTGTTCAAGAGCTATCACTTTTTTTACAGCCTTAACTCTTTGGGCACACCCTGCTAAGCAGTTGAAGGGGGATTCACACTGGGCTGAATGCAATGGTTGGCCCTCATTCCAGCAAGAGACACTATTGGCAAGCGGCCCCACTCCAGCCTTATTGTGTTCTCCCCAATCTACTCCAGAGAAACCATTGTGCGCCCCAAGGACAAGGAACTCAAACCTTCATTAGGCGAGGCAAGCTGGCCATACCCATTCACCTCTTCCCCATCCTGCCTGCCCCTCTAGTGTAGTAGTTGCTAACTGAACCCCAGTTACCTGGGTTGTAGTTAGGGTTCCATTCTTCTGTATCATGTACTAAGGTTTCGGGCATCCCTTTTCCAACTACACATCTGATTTCCACTGAGAAATCTTTGTTGACCAGAACAGTAGTGTGAAGAAATTAGACACTGCCACTTGTGCTAGCATGTCTGGCTGAGGTTTTGTACATAATTTCAGATTAACCTGTGTATTATATGCCAGCATGACTAGCTATGATATTGTAAATAAGTTCTTAGATGTTGATTTGTAATCTGTTTGTACAGAAAGTTTTAAAGACTAGAACAGTATTCCTTTACATTTCTAGCTGTGCATATTTGTGAAGAAGATTCTAAATGCAGATGGTTTCAGAATCAGCTGTTCTGCAGATGATGTCATCAGAATGCTGACAGTTGTTATGTGTTACTGTCAAAGGCTGAAAGAAAGGAAGGAACTTTAGTAAACAGCTGTTGGTTGATTTTTAAAATATGAAATGTAAATTAGAACTGGAACAGTTGTGACAGTTAAGCTAGTTTATCAAAAAGCCTGCTGAAGACAGGTGAAGTCAGTTAGCCAGTTAACAGCCAGTTGCAGTTGTCAATTGTTCACAGTTATATTGTGCAGTGGATACCCAAAATGACTCACCAAGAACTGTAAGCCTGCCTTTGCTCTGTTGTAATACTTCAGTGTAGATCAGGGACAGTGTTCTTTAGTCAGACAAGACAATTTTAACTAATCAGAGTTTTTCTAAATGTTGGATTTCTATCCCCTCTGTATGGAGTGTATTTTACTGGTGACTAAGTTCTGTTTGTTTATTGGAAATTACTGTTTTATATCTTTAATCATTTTGCTCATTACTAAATATGTTTATTAACTTACATTCTGACTGGTCAATTAGTGTTTTCTTTTGTGATCTGAGAGTGCTTATACCTGTTTTGATAACTTACCAGGCCACTCTGAAAGCTTGGTTGCTTTAGATCATTTGCTATCATTTGTTTTAATATCTAATTTTCATAATTGGACACCCCTTTAAAAGGGCATGTAAGCTGTCTTGATTGGTGGCAGAGTGTTACCGTATTATTTTGGGGAAGGGGCACAGCTGGAATTCTGTGTCACGCTTTCCCAGAAGTGTTTGGATGTGTGATATTTAATTTATTTAAGTGTGAGTGTATTAGAGGTCTTAAAATCAGACACATTACTCTAAAGTATATAATAAAGAGTTACATTATGGATGGACAGAAGGATACAGTCCAGTCCCAGGTTATTTTGTGTGTGTGTGTGTGTGTGTGTGTGTGTGTGTCTGTGAAGAGATCAAAAACTTCCCGGAGGAAAGATGCCAAATCTGTTAAGATTAAGAAGAACAAAGACAATGTCAAATTCAAACTGTGTTGCAGTAAATTCCTGTACACACTGGTTATGACAGTTTCCCCTCACTCATAGGGGAAAATTGTGAAATATCACTCCTGTTAAGTGTCTGTCTCCTACTTGAGTCACTAGGGAGGACTGGAGCTCCTTAGTTATTGACCCAGGATAGTAAGGGATGTCACATTAATGTTGGCAGTTTGGTGGGATAATATCTGGATGTGACAAGTAGTCTGTTATTTTTTTTCCATTGTTATACTGAAAGTCTAAACACTGCACAAGCCACATACCTAGATGTCTGAAATGACTCTTAGTCCCTAGTTCATTGTGGTTTTTACATAGAATATGTTAGCTGATGGGTGCTGATGTGAACTTTTGATATGTTATGAACATCAGAACTTTTGTGTGTGTGCATGTGATGTGTTTAAGAGCAGGTGTATTTTATGTACCCATTTAGAAAGTAGGGAGGGGTATTTTTGTATTACTTTTTAACTGTAGCATAGGAATAGCTGGATCTGCATAATGGGTATATCATCTGCATACAGGAGGAATGGGTGGGAAGTTTAGTAACAAAGGCAGAGACCAGAAGAGAAATGGAGATAAGATGAATCCATGGGGTACAGCTTTTTAGGCAGGAGCACTAGGAGACAGACATGTACCGAACTTCACAGAGAAGGTTCTGTTAGACAGAAAATCCTTGAATCAGTCATGGGCTTTTGAGCTTATCCCTAAAGCACTGACATAATACATTATGAACAACCAGACTGAAAGCTTTTATAAGGTCAATAAAGACTAAAGCAGTTAGACTGCCTCTGTCAGCATTCAGAGGAATATCAAGTTAAGGTATACAGCACTGTTACTGTACATCTGCTCAACCAAAACCAAGATGGTAGTGGGGGGAGGTAGTATGCCACATTTCTGAATAAAGACAGACAGCTGGGTGTAAACTAATTTTTACAGAAGTTTTACAAAACTTGGGAGAATGGAAAAGGTCTGAAATCAATGGTGGAGAAGGGTTTCAAAACTGTGAGACAGGCTATGGCTTGCTTTTACATAAGAGGCACAATATTATTGCATAGGCACAGATTATTTTAACACCAGGGGTAGAATAGACTATCGTAGTGTAACAGGGGTGGAACCCAGCTCAGCCAGGTGATGACTCACCAGACATTTGGTCTAAGACTTTTCAATTATGGCTGAAAAATAGAACTGGAGGGTGAACATACATGAGAGAAATTGTGCTGGACAGTTAGAGAATTCATTTATGAAAGTCCATTGGTGAAAAAGTGTCTTTGGAACATTTAGTGCTGCCTTTCTCTAAGTGTTCTTTGCCTGAGGTCTATCTGGCTATTTAGTTTATTATTTTCCATAAGAGCCTAGGATGACCTTTTGGGGAGTTTCATTAAAATGGCGATGGAAACCTTTATTTCTTCTAGAAGCCTTGCTTTTCATGTTTCCTGGGTTAATACATTTCTCTCTACAACTGCTGCTGCTTGAGGAAATTTTCCATTTCCGCCAGGCAATATTCCTGGGTTTAATCAGGGCTTTTAATTCTTTAGCAATCCAAAGTTTATGCTTGGATATGTAGTCTAGAGATGACAGAAAAGTACTACTTCTGCTGGTACATCAGCTATGCAGTCAGCATTTCTGCAGATACAGCTTGGCTCTTGATGCTAAGGGAAAGGGACTAGTCAGCTGAGCTTAGCTCTGCTGTCACTGCAGCTATATTCTGGTCAAAACTGTTAGGAGTTTTTTTTTTCTTTAGCCTATAGTATCAGAAAGTTATAGAGGATTGATGACTAGGGTAGGTAGGAATAATATTAATGCCTAAAAAGTGGTTCGGAAAGTTTGTAGTTCTGAGATCAAGCAGTCAAGGGTTAGTTGTTCTGAAGTTTGGGATCGCTAGGTAACATATTTGGATTTTAGTCAGCAAGAAAGTCACTGATTTCATCTCTGTGGGTACCTAAGAGTTTTACATTAAAATCTCCTACAATAAAAATATTTTTATATGGATGGAAATACTGTAGTAAATGCAGAATTAATATCTTATATCTGTCAGAGATGGCTGCTGCAGAAACGTATACAATGGCCAAATAAGCAGGTTGCATGATGGTTGATGAACTATAAATGGCAAAGCATATTTGGGTACTGATTATTGGCAAAAGTTGCTTGAACTACGATGCATAGTTGTAAAAAGATTTTGTGAGTAAGTCAGGTGCCATTCTCCAGTTCTCCTAGCACATTGCACACTGAATATATATTTGTAATGAGGGAAATGTTGTCTACAATCAGTAGTACCATTGTTTATCCATGATTTGGTGATACCTTGAATGTCTGGGTGTTAAGTACGTAAGTATCAAATAGGAGGTAGTGTTCTAGCTTAGTGTTTTGTGTAAGATTTTTGCCCCTGTGCCTGCTGACCATCAAACATCCCTTCAATCACGCGTTATGGCATCTGAGGGAGGCTATCATCTAGGCAAACATAAGGGTGTTTGGTGCTATCACCAGCATCCCACCAATTTTTTATAGTCTATTCCTATGCCACTGGTGACATCAGAACTTGCATCATTGCAAGGATCACCTAATGTCACTATGTCCACTAATGCATGTTCCTGTAATTTAGCTAACAAGTGCTACCATCACCAGCTTAGGCTTTCACACCTGCCCTGGTTCCAGCTAATCACATCATGACAGATCTCCACTCTCCAGATTATGCCCTCACATTACAGTGGAGGCACACGCTGTGTTAGAACTAGTGCCCCTTACTCCAGCATAAACAAACCCATCCTTTCTGCCTGAGCCAGGAAACATCTGAGCTGAATGCAGTCAAGTCTTTATCCCCCAATGGCACCAGTTTCTTTTTTATGTTGCTTACATTTAGTAGGGCATTCCTGAGTGACTGGAGAGCTGGTGTTGTCACTTCCATTGAAGTAGAGTTCCTCCCTAGCCCAATTCATGTATAACTTGGACAACTGGATGGGGAACAGGAAACTCATCCCTGGCTTGGCATCTATGTCTCTAATGGGCACTGGCAACCTGTAAACAGTTCATCTCCCAGGCCACTGTTTACATTTGCCAAGGGTACCAGAACTCACTACAGATTTGAGATGCATGGCTAGGGTTAAAAAGGCCCTTGTGGTCATTAGCCTAGTAAACACCTATGAACCTACGAACCTATTGCAGTAATGTCATTCTTGCTGGGAAGGCCAAGAAGGTGGGAGTGGTGGACCAAGATTAGATTTTACATTGCTTTTTAGAAAAGTAAAGTACAGTATAGGTATACATTTAAACTTGCAAGGATGTGTTACACTTTTGTTGCTGTTTGCTGATAACAGGAGACTGAGGCCAGTGATGAAAGCTGTTGTGATACAAATATCATGAGATATAGTTTCATAGGTAGTTACTAGATGCGCAGTCCAGGAGACCATTAAGGAACCTATCCCAACTTCCTAATTGCTCCAAAGCACTGCCTGGTTAAGTGAATTATTCAAGATCACACAGCAGGCAAATGAAGTTGGAAAGATTCAAACCCTGCATGGTTGGACTGATTAGAAAGTCAGAATTTTAGTCCTCTGTGCTCTCAGATATAAACTATAAAAGGGAAGTGTGGTGGACGCATGCATGTAGAAGATGGATGTGAATTACATTTCCAGGGATTGGCTGTTGGAGGATAAATAAAAACAAATACTACTTTACAATTAAATAAAACCTGCCCGTAATACATTCATTTTTAAAAATTCATTTATCATAAAGATGTTAAAAATACAAAATAGGAAACAAAAGTGGAATATGCATTTTATACAGAGTACATAAATGTTTTATTTATGGAAGGAAGTCCAAGAAATTATTACTGCCAAGAGTTACTCACCGTCACCCTAATCAAAGCTATCTATATCTCAGAATCATCTTCTTGGCTGGTACTTAAAGGCTACCACAGGACTGATGTAGATTGTCTTGAATCTACCAGAATTCTAAGCATAAAAAATGAATTTGAAGAGAACAGAACACCTCAGCTTTG
The DNA here is from genome assembly GCF_019279795.1 of Protopterus annectens. Classification (NCBI taxonomy): domain Eukaryota; kingdom Metazoa; phylum Chordata; order Ceratodontiformes; family Protopteridae; genus Protopterus; species Protopterus annectens. The sequence goes on along the minus strand of NC_056725.1, from coordinate 352,066,448 downwards.
TGCCTCAGAAATGAAACAGTGGTGGATGGCGGTTTGGGCATGTTTACAATCTGACAGTATAATACAAGATACTTAGTGAGGTCAGACATAGTTAACCGTTTGTATTTTAGCTGCTTACTGTCCAAACTACACACAAAAGTGTAAACAATGTCCAACTACAGACAAAAATAAAGAGTAGGATCTGAAGCAGGGTTAAGAAATTACAGAAATACAAGGAAATATTCTCAAATGTAATGTGTTCTGAGTGCTAGTTTTAGCTCACAGAGTTCAGGGTTATCCATTTGGAAATGGTCAGCATGAGCAGGTCACTTTACCAGGCAATCCCCCTGGATTGCCCCTTATAACAGACAAGTAAACACATAAACAAGGAAATAACATCAGACACTAACAGCCTTTTTATTTTTCATTTGAGAGGCACTAAAATCCAATATACTCCCCAAATTAGTTCACACAAACTGTTATTCTAGTTGACGTGTTTAGAGATGAACTTAAACAGAAAGGACTAGTCAATTACACAAAGGTGCAAGTTTTGCCAGAATGTTAAAGAATTTCTGTGCCAAGAGAGAGATTTATATATCCTTACCCCAAAAAATATATGCGTCCATTAAAGTACCTTACAGAAGTATTGACATGCATTCATTCTGTGTTTAGCTGCAATGTAGCTTTAAGAGAATTGTTAACATCAGAAAGTCTTATGACTACAGCAATATGGAATGCATCCCCAACAGATTAGCAGTACATGATTCTCTTGTAAAGTATATAAATCACAACACAGAACATTTAGTCCCATGTTCAAAAGCACTCCTCTCTCGTCTGCACATTGTAAAACAGCTGATGCCATGGCTAATTTTGTCTGTTAGATGATATAGCTGAAAACACCCCTGCTGTTTTAGCAGTGTGGCACACCTGTGACCCAAAAGCTGTATGCTACATCCAAGTCAAATAAGGAAGCAGGAATTGATTGTGTTACTGTTTGCAATGAAACTCTGATAATCAGGAAATGCTGCATTAAACCTGATCCAGTATTGCTTAAATAACAGGAATTGTTACAGGATGAAACTGTCTAGCCTAGGACATGTAGCTAAAGTAATCCACGTTTATTTAGTTAACAACATTTTTAAGCAAGATTGTACTGAAAGTTAGAAAAAATTCCAAAACACCTGAGAGAGAAGAATCAGACGCTTGCACAGAAGTGTCAATGATGATGACTGTGGGGTGGAGTTAAAGATGGGCCACAAGTGCACAGAGCAGAAATAAAACAGAATGTCAGGGTAACAGCTGTGCAGTGCTGGCTGCAACACCTGGGGAAATCCGACAAACTAAAGGTCTCCTGTCAGCATGTTTTCATTTACAAAACTATGAAGTTAGATTATTTAATGGACCACTCTAGTCACAAACTTTGTGTGTATGTATTTAAATCTTACCTTACTATTTCATGCAACACTAATATCCTTGCAGTGCCAAAAGTACTTACTAATTTATATGTTGGCTTGCTGCTCATGTGCAAGACAAAAACAGTGATTTACCAAGAAGTCAGGTGTAGAGTTCCTCAGTATCCTACTCAAAAACATCTGTCCAGCACTAGTTCTTGTCTGTTCCCCAACCATGCTGACCAACGTGTAACAATCAAAATCCTCAGAAATGAGCTGCTGGTCAGAGACATGTATTCAGAATGGCAACTTTCTTCAACATCACTGTGATCCTTCCATCAGATAACAGAAGGATTGAGTACACATTGTGCCCACAACTGTGCTGGTATCAACCAGCATGGCAGCTTTACTTGACAAGAGTAACTGTGTACAACACTCTGCCAGCTGTAGCCTTAAAGCCAATGTCATCGCTTAAGAATAGAATGTTTGCAAGGCCACATTACTGCTGTAAAAATGCATGCAGCTGTGAAGTGATTTCAAAATGATAATGTGTTAAGACTTACTGTGGCTGATGAATGGATTGATAACCTCACTCTGCACTGCATGCATATTTTTGAAGTGCACAATGAAAATATTTGCTGCAGACTTGCATGATGTAAACATTCTGAATATGTGAATGAAAACCCAAATTACATCTAGACAAGGAGTGCACTGACATAATGTAAAAGCTCGATCCAGAGTGCACATTACGTCAGTGCACTCGTCATCCAGTGAACATTTCTAAACTTGGGTTCTGCGCCTTGAAAGGAAATCCTGGATTGATGTTTATCTTTGTCACCCACCATAGGATCTCCTTTTTTAGACAAGGCACGAGAGAGATCAGCATGTCTGACGGGTGAGACTGCTGGGACTATACATTTTTTTAAATGCTACTAAATTTTCCTCATATGCAACCTGCCTAAAGGAAGCCTTGGTACGGTTGCTGCCATGAATCATACTGTTCTTAGAATCTCCCTGGCTCAACAAGCCTTGAGGGAGGTTAGAGTCTGGAAACAAATTGTGAGATTCTGCACCTTTTCCTGAGGCATGAAGACCTGCATTTTTTGCATGTAGTCTGCAACCCAAAAATCTTGGCCTCGAGCAAGCTGGAGGGAAGATTTTTCTTTTTGAAGTTTGAAAGTGAATCCCAGTTGCAGGTGAAGGTTGATAGTGATGTACCGATGTTGCTGTAAGATCTGAGGTGAAGAGGCCAGGATAAGCAGATCATCTAGGGAGGGAAATATTTGTACTTCCCGAGTCCTGCATAAAGTTATCACTGGTGCTAGGCACTTTCTGAGGACTCCTGGGGCTGTGGATAGCTGAGAAGGCAAATAAGTAAACTGAAAGTGAGATGAGCCAGTACAGAACCTGAGGAATTTCCTGTAGGAAGGGTACATGAGGATATACAGGTAGGCATCTTTCAGTTCCAAGGAGACTAGAAATGCCTGTGGGATAATAAAGGGAAGCACAGTCTGAAGGGAAAGCACTGTGAAAGTGAGAACTTGAAGGAAAGTGTTGAGTAGAGAGAGATCCAGTATGAGGCTCTACTGCCCTTCTTTTCTTGGAACCAGAAACAACCTACAGTAGAATCTTCATCCCACAAAGTGAAACTGGTTCTATCATGCCTTGGGACTGTAGTTTCCACAGGATGGGAAGAAGAAGGTTTAACTGATTGTAGGGTGGAGGTTGGATGACTTTGAAGAGAGGGAGTTCTTTCAGGGACACAGTATAACCTTTATTCATGTTGGATGGTATCCACTTGTCTGTGGGTGATCTTATCTCAGTTTGAGATAGACTGCATTAGTCTTTTTGAGAAGGATACAGTAGAACCCAGGAGGAGGGGGAGGGTTGGAAAGCTAGTCACAGTGACTTATCGGGGAATGGAGGCATTCCCGATCTGGGGTCCCTTTCAAGTTTTTCTGGAAATCTTTTCCTGGGTGTGTTCTTGTGTTTTGAGAAGGCTTATGTTCCCTTCTAACATAAGAATCAGCCTTGGCAAGATAATTCCTCTGGTATTTGGGCACAAGTAGGATTTGTCTGCAGTTTTTCATAGCTTTATCTTGTTCCTGCAAGGTTTTGAATAAGCTAGCTGTTTGTAGTCCACACAAAAGACTTTGTCAAGGGGGAAGTCAAGGAGCTTAATTTTGATAGATTTCGGCACAGGTTAGTTTCGTAGCCAGGAGCATCTGCAAATGGCTGTACCAGTAGCAGCTGCTCTGGTAGAGGTCTCAATAGCATCATAGCTGTATTTTACACTATGTCTAGCCACTTGAGTGGCTTGATTTACCATGGACAAAATTTGTTTAGATTCTCTACCTGGCATGTCCACCATTGCCTTATTTAAATTGTCAAGGATACATAAAAGGTATTTAGTCATCTGGGTCTGATAAACTGTTCTTCTAAAGGCTGATTTTGTAGTAGTATAAACCTTTTTTCACACCTATCCATAGCCAAGTTATCCTCTAATGGTAGGGCATTAGCATTATGTAGTAGGTGTGAAGGTATGTCAGAGGATGGAGAAACAACTGAGGGGTCAGCTGCAAGATTCTAAAAAAGAAACTTAAGGTATATTGGGACCATGTAGTATTGCTATGGCCTTTTGGGAGGAGGAGACTGTGGGTCAGGAACTGAAGATGCAGATGGGAAAGCATCCAAAAAGGTGTCCAGAACTGGAAGGACAGGGGAGGGGACTGAAGTGTCCATCGTTAAATGGTTATACTATCTCTTTTAGACATCAGAGATTTGCCTAGACTCCCACTCAAACATTTTCATCATATTTAAAATGGTCTCCTCAAAGGATACCTCCTCCAAAGGGGTGTCAAGAAAAAGGGAACCCGACCATGGGAGTGAATTTGAAAGGAGTAAAATAATGAATGGTCATCAGAATCTGAGAGAATATCAGAGGAAGGAGATTCCACAGTAACCTTCAATGAATTTGGTGGAGGAGCTATATATGAAGGTGGTTTTAGAGCCATAATGATCTTGACAATCCCTGAGAGAAGCCCATTCACTTCTCCCTAGGAGGAGGAGGTGAGTAAATATGCTTTGTTTTCTGTTGCTTTTTCTTTGGGGTGATGTCCATCTGAACCAAGTGCAGAGGCTCCAACCCCTGACATAACTCAATCAGTTTGGTGGGAATCTCTTCCCTTACTGACATCTGCAGGATGCCTTTTGATTCCTCTGAGATACTCCTTTTCAGCTGCAGTAACAGTCTCTTCAAATGTGCAGTCCTCTGGTGCCATACCAGCTGCCAGCAGGGTCACAATAGAGGGCGTATGAGGAAGTGTTTGACATACCATTGTTTCTATAACTTCTGTGGGTTATGTTGGAATCAAACTGGGTAGTCTGAATATCAGGCCTAGGTTTCTCGAGTTTTTATCTTATGAGCTGGATGTACATCCAGTGTGGAGTGGTCCTTCATCTGAGTGGGCCAAATGCTTAATTCTTTGGGTGTCCAGGAAAGCATACAATGAACACAATGTCTTGGATACCAAAGGACTGGCAAATGGAACAAGTTTTGTGGTCATGCTCTGTGTCTAGGTAGAAAAGACAGTTGAGCATGGAAGGTCTTTGTAGGGAATCTGCCAGCTTCCATCAAATACAAAAGGGATTGATTTATCAGGTTATATAGTCTGCATTATTTGGACTGTTTGATCTTCAACATCCATTATGTGGTCATTGTTCCATAATACTGTGATATAGTCTTCTCTACAAGATCAGACTGTGAAAGATTTTTGCATTTAGTTAAAAACAGTTACTCTGGTAGTTATCACAGAGGACTAAAGATGCGACTTGTTATTGAGCTGCTTTCTCTGGCAAGGGTACAGGGTTTGAATCTTTCCACCTTCATTTACCTTCTGTGTGACATCGAGCAAGTCACTTAACCAGGCAGTGCTTTGTAATTTAGGATAAGCTTCTTAATGGTCTCCTGCACTGCAAGCCTAGTAACTGTGAACCTGTTGTTGCTGTTTACCCGACATCAAGTTCAGGAAATATTATGGAAATATCATAACCAGTACACCATTTTTAATACAACATAGGTAATTTATTCCTCAAGGGCAGCAGGCACTGTTTTTGTAGGTGAAGCACTGACGTGCAAAGTTGTTTGCCAGCAGCAGCTTCTGCATTAGTAATAATTTTCTTTAATGTAGAACTATTTAAATGACATTTACTTTTGTACAGATTGTGCATATTGACTTAGCATATGATATCAGGTGGTTAATACTTCTTATGCTCCCATAAATACTCTAATGCTACACCTGTCTGGATCATATGTTATGATGCTAGTGATCTTTAGAAAGTTTAATGTGGTGCATCCAAAGCTACAAACAAAATGCATGCAATAAATCCAATGCATTACTTAATAACAATAAGGGGGTGCACACTATCAATAAAGTGGATATAACTGCTGTTGGGGGTGGGGGGTAGACTCTCTGAAAATGAAGTACCTTAAGCTATTATCAAGTCACATTTAAGCAGTCTTTGATCTGGCTTGGCAGGAGTGTGTGTGTGTGTGTGTGTGTGTGTGTGTGTGTGTGTGTGTGTGTGTGTGTGTGTGTGTGTGTGTGTGTGTGTGTGTGTGTGTGTGTGTATGTGTTTATGTGAATTAAGCAGGAATACTTTGGCTACTGTGAAACACATTTTAAATATGTGCCTTTGATCATTGTTAGTATTAATTTTTTTGACAAAGACATCTTTGAAATATGTGGGATGAATGTAGATAAAAATGACTGATCCTGCTAAGCTGATAAGTTAAATAGCCATTTGTCTATCTTTGCAGGGCTACTATGTGTTTATGTAAAGCAAATTGGAATACTTTACTCTGGTCATTTTTTTTTCTACAGTCAGACATGTGATGTGTACTTCAGTCAACTTAGTGGCCATAATTGTTGAAATGTTCTGAATAGGGTACTTTTGTCATTACTGATATATACTTTGTTTCACTGCCTACTGGAAAAATGTTCAAAACTACAAATTTAAAACAACTCTAGCAAAATGTTGCTGTATTAAACAAGGAAGGTGAATCATAGAATGCATGCATTACGCATGGTCCTAAGAATATATGCAGGGGGGACAGTGATTTGAAAACAGCCCAGGGACTATGGTGCACTTAATCTGCCACTGGACAGGTGCATTTTCAATGTGCTTTCAATGAACATGAGCTTCAAGGGAAGAGAAGTTTATTGCTCTTCATGCTAAGCTTGTTTTTGATGTGCAACTGTTTTGTTTTGTTGTGTTTAGCAAATGGCCATCGGTTTTTCACTTTAAAATTTGAAAGCAGTGTCAGCGATGCAACTGGTAGCATGCTTGCCTTTGGTGCAGAATGTCGAGGGTTCTATCCTCATGGCAGGTACAAGTATTATTGGCAGTGCGGCATAAGGGGCGTGCTACACTACTGAATGTGTCATCCTTTGGATAATACATTAAACCAAGGCCTCATCTGCCTGAGTTGGTGGTTGCTCAGGTAGATATAGAAGCTCCCATGGCATCTACTGAAAAGAGAAGGTGAAGTTCTCCAATGCCATGGCCAAATTTCCTCAAGTAGCATAGTTATCATCCCAGGTCTCCCCTGAAAGGGGGTTACTAGTGCAGCGAGACTAAGCTGGTCAACAAAGGATAAATAAATTAAAATTTTTACATTAAATCTAATTTCAAAAGTACAGAAGAAAACAGTATGCACACTGACTGTTTTGAACTGTGTTTATGGTAACTGGAATGGGGTGGGGGTGGCAAGAAATGGGGCACTGGAATGACTGTGTGGGGGGGCTGGTTCATTACCCTGCCTAGGGCCCCATTTGACCATGATCCAGCTCTTCCCAGAAGTAAAGATTGTGCCTCAAGTGACTATTATATTTTCCAATTCCTTTAAAAGTATAATAAAGCGGAAGCACTGTCCACTTTGCATCAGGGAGCCTAATCAACTCTCACAATCTATTCCCCGATGAAGAATTCAAATTCCCAATAGGCCAGTTCGAAAGTCTGACCAAATACATCAACTTATGCATGAAAAGAATGTCTTCTCATGGAAACCTGAAGGATTGAAAGGAAGAATATTCCCTATCAGAATTCTCAAAAGGAGGAGAATGGACCTACTATCTCAAGATAAAGTCTCAGTCATCAACTGATGAGTCAAGAGGAGTTTTTTTTCCCCTCTTGAATCTCACATATGGATGTAAATATCTACATCTCTATGTTCTATCCATAAACTAACATTGGTCTTGCAAAAGCATTGACTTAGGTCCTGCTGTTTTAATGATAATTCTATTTAAGACTCTCTGACAAGGATTATGTTGTCAAAGGATGTGGGTTTATCAATACAGATGCTGAATCAGGTGAGGGTATGGAGGGCCTGGAGTGATTAAGAACTAGTGAAACTCAATCAGTCAAACCTCAGGACCCAACACGGTCTTGGGCGATTTTAACATAGGTACTCACAAAGGTGCAATTATGATATTGGTCTCTGACAGCATGGAGGTTGATGTGGAGATCTTTTAGTACTTCAAAAAATGACTGCATGTAGAATTCATTTGATTAATGGTATCATCCTCAGTGCAGCATTTTTGTTTACTGAGCTCTTTATCAGCCTATTCTGATGATTCACTTCTGCTGGGATCAGCAACTTAACCATTATTTTTCATTCTTCTGACTCCCTGTTTTGTATCTTTAAAGAGAATAGAGCAATACCTGGAGTATCTCCTACAAGCTGTTAAGGGGAGATCTATGTCTGAAGTGCAAGGCATCGCCAGACCCCACTCTGAAGGACCTCCTGCATATCTGCAAAACAAACACCAGAATTATCCACTCTAAAGACTTAAACCTTGCCTGTGATATAAATAGGACCTTCTGGAGAGACAGTTATGTATCTCAGAGATTACCCCTTCTCTGTAACAGGCTCCTTATTCATGTGAAGCAGAGTTACTCCCTAACTCAATTCAAGTGTAACTTGGACAACTGGATGGGGAACATGGACTTCATCCCTGGTTTGGTAGCTGTCTCTAATGGACACAGGCAGCCTGTAAATGGTTCATCTCCCATGTGCCTGCTTGTAAATGCTTCACTTCCCAAGCCCTTGTTTATACTTTTCAAGGGTACCAGAACTTGTCAGAGATTTGAGATGCATGGCTAGGCTTAAAAAAGTCCTTGTGTCCCTTAGCCTAGTAAGCACCTATGAACCTATAAACGTTTGCAAACACAACAGCCTAGTGCAGTCACAAAAAAGTACTTATTTTAAGCCTGACTGAAGATCTCCGAAGAGAAACAATAAAAGTTAAATAAGTATGAACCACTATGCAGCTGAAATGTTGATGCAAGATGCAAATCACAGAAACTGGTAAGAGGAAAAGAAGGTTTCTAGCAGCAATGGCTATATACTAGTCCCTCATGGATGCATGCAGTTTTTTTTTTTTTTATTCGGCCAAGGGAAGTGTTTCCCTTGGTTTAATCGGCTGTTCGACAATTTCAGCTGTCAATATTACAAGATCGAACTTTAGTTATTCGATTAACTAAAGCTTCGATCTTGTAATATAGACGAGGGATATCAGTTCTATACTGGTCACATTGGAAGACAGTACATTAAAGATAGTTTTTTGGGAGGAGAGAGAGAGAAAGTTGGGTGTGCGCAGTACTAGTTTCATTTTAGGCATATAAAGTATATGTTATGATTTAAAGTTAACAGTAATGTTCCCAGAAGCAGACTGAACGTTAATTGTTTCATTTGGCAGTTACTCTCATTTAAGGGGGTAGGTATTTATAAATGTGAGTATGCAGAGACTGTTACAGGAAGTTAAGTATTATTCCTTTAAATGTTATTTCATGCGGTATGACTTGTATGAAGAAATGGGAGGATCACATACATCAGTTTTGATACGTCACTCACTCATCCTTTTACTTCCACATCTGCCCATAAAGGGCTACATGACTTTCAATGAAAGAGCAGCCACAATTTTCAAATGACCGTTTTCTGCAGATAACAAGGGGGTGTGGCTTGTTGCAAGTACAATGTGAAATAGATACTGACTGCAGCTACTTCCATCTTGCTAAGGATGGAGTAGAAACTTTTGGGCAAGGAGAGAAATATCCCATAAGTTACATTAAAATAGGACTCTGGTTTGAACAGTACAGCATTTCTGTCATTAAAAAGCTAAACTTCCCATCGCTTCTGGAAAGTATCATCACATCAGTGCTCTCGGCTACTACTGTTGACTTTGGCCCTTAGATGGAACAAAGTATGGCCAGGATAACAAATCATCTTTGCCAGGTCACTGTTGGCTGGCCTCTTCTGAGTGAAGGTCTGTACTATTTTGCTTGCATAAAGGAGCTTTTGCCATGTATGTTTGACCAGTGATTGCACCTATATATGGATCAGTAACACAAATGACTAAGCCTCATAACTCTGCATTACCAGTAGGTACTAGTGATTTTTCTGAGGAGTTATGGTGATATTGACTATACAACAATGCAATTCAATGTTTAAATAACTCAAAATGTGTTTCTATATTTCATCACACTCTCCCTGTATGCAATGATTTGCATAAATTTGTAGTCTGTCTGTTATTAAGTTAATAGTGGTGTGACCAGTACTACTGCATGGTACTGAAACCTGGACAGTAAAGGTAGAGCAGCTGAGGAAGCTAGAGGTGATGGAGATGAAGTGCCGAAGAAGGGTGGTAGGATTCACACTGTGGGACAGATGAAGAAATAAGGACATCAGAGCAGAGGCCAGAGTAGTTCCTACTGCAGAAGAGGTCAAAAAGAACAGATTAAGATGGTTTGGCCACATGTGCAGAAAAGCAGAAGACAACCTGGTGAAGACAACTTGGGATAGACAGGAAGAGGGCAAGAGGAAATGAGGACATCCTGCAGAGGTGGACAGATTGTGTGAGAGAAGACCTGAGACAAGGAATGACTGTCAAAGAAGGAGTGGCACTGAACAGAAACAGATGGCATTACACCCCAACCCCATGTAGAAAAAGGGGGTTGATGATGACGGTATTAGGTTAAGACATATGCTTCAGGTGGGTCTACTTTGTTTCGTTGAATTTTATTTCACTGAATTTCATTTCACCCCGACCACTTCGCTGAAAACTCATTTCACTGAACTGCAGTTAGTATTTATGGCACTGTGTAGAGTACTGTAAGGCAAGTAAAAGGTATATATATGCCCTCCTGGAGTTAGTATATATAGTTGGGGGGTGGGGGGCACAGCCCCCCACTTAGTTTAAGTAGATATTGTCTGCTGGAGAGAGTTCGCCATTGGTGTTGTAACTATGCATGTCTATTGTGTAAAATGTATTGTTTTGAAGTTTTTGGTAAAATAGAATATAAAACAAACAAGCTGCGAGGGCTATGCCAGCCACAGCCTATACCACCTCTAACTATATATACTAACTCCAGGATCGCACTACAGTGGGGAAAAGGGCATATACCTTTTACTTGCCTTACAGTATTCTACACAGTGCCACATGTACTAAGTTCAGTCCAGTGAAATAAGATTCAGTGAAATGAGTTTTCAGTAATTTGTGATTAGCGATGTGGTTGGGGTGAAATAAAATTTAGTGAAATGAGAGAAACAAAGTAGACCCACTTCAGGTACATTTTTAACATTTTAAAACACACAGACAGACAGACACAAACACACACACACACACGCGCAAACACTTTTTACCTGAGGCATTTTCTGCACTTAAAATGCCATAACCAAAGTGAATGTTGCTTGAGCAGTGTTAACCTGGCTTCCCTTCATATACAAACAGTAGTACATACAACTGAAATGAAAAAGGAAGCCAAAAAGTCATGCATATACATGAATGTGATAAGTACATTTGCAAGTAGAGACTGGCAGCAACTTGAATGAGAGCAAGATGAGTATATTTGGTTGGAAATAGTGAGAAATATGAATAAATTAATAAATGAGTAAAAAAAAAGTGGTTGGGACCTTCTGCAAAAATGTATATTTTCTGTAAGCAATTCAACAGCACTTAAATTTAAAGAGCTGTGAATGATTTGAGTAGGAGAGACAAATGTTCTGTAGATTGTTGCTACATAGGAGATGGAATAAAAGCATAGTACTACCAGAAAATATTTTGCTACTAAAATGAAAAAAAAAATGATGGACCTTCTCTTTGATACTAACTGCTGGCAGCCTTTGTAAACAGGATACAGTGATCTGTACCTTCAATTTCCACAGGAAAGGATGACTAACTATAGAACTGCTTATTTTATGTCAGTTCTATGGTTTACTAGGATAAAGCCCTAATTATGATGTAGTCAACCTAGGTTTGATTAGCGGCTTGATTATCTGACAGTCTGAAAGAGGGCAGGTGTGCCCATCTTGGGATGGGAGTAGAGAGGGGCACATGCACGGGCACACAATCTGGTTAGATTTCCTTGATGGAGGCTGGGGAAGCAATTCCATAGTGCACCTTGAGGGTGGACAAAGAAGCTTGCCAACATCAGCTCCTTGGAAAAATGAGAAGTGGATTGTCTCAGTCAGTCCCTTTTACTCTCCACTGAAAGGGCATTACCAGGGCACACACAGTGTGGGGAGAAAACAGGAAAACACTTCTGCCAGCAGTATGATGCAGACTTGGGACACCTTGAGTGCCTCGCTGGCCCTGACTTTTATCTGAGTACATCTGGGGAGGCCAGAAGGGATAGGCAGACCCAACAAATGAAGAGAGGAACCAGGGACTACAGATAAGCAAATGCAGGAGACACAAAGAAAGAAAAAATATACTTGCATATTTTAGTATGATGCAACTGAATTATTGGACTTGTGAAATGAATAAAATTGCATCCTTTCAATCACTTGTTTCGCATGATTTTCTTTACTGTAGAAGTTCATTTTTGTTTGTCATTTTTCTGTTGATCATTATCACCCTTCCAACCAATCAGCCCATTTGTTCTCCATTACCAAGACAACGACTGATCAGGAGGGGCCATCATGTAAACAGCCATTAGAGTTGATTTGAATTTTACAGACCTTCCTCCCACTCACATCCACCTACCAGAGAAACATAGATGTGCAATGGGCTAACTACAATGATCATCCTTCAAACCCCACACCCAATTCTGAAGCATGGGACATGGTTTCCCTAGTCTCTTTCAGGAAATAAAAAATGCAAATAGGTCACCTGTAGTGGAGTGGTGTTCTTGTTAGGCTATCAAAACCTGTACAAGGAGCGTGTCCTTGTCAGGACTAACAAAAAGCAGAGAAAGGTCAGCCTTTAAGGTTCTGTGATGTTTGGTGATACCAATAGTGTTATGCAATTGTAATCTTAGTGATCTGTAAACTATGCTTCTAGCTTCAACTTAAATACAAAGGTATTCTTGACCAGTATTAGTACAGTAAAAAAAGTAACAAAAATAAACGTTCATAGAGAACCTTATGTAGGTTTAAATCATCCAGTTTATTTCTTTACAAGTGTTTTCATCATAGACAGACTTCAACTCATTAGAGTATTGAATATTTATATGCAAATGCAGTGTTATGTAATGAAAAGAGACATACAGACAGCTGAAAATACATAATAACGTTCAATGAAAACAGACACTGCTTAGCCAACAGAAATAATAAGCAAACATTTTCTAGTCCACAACAACATTAAAAAATGTGGCAAGTTCCTATTTTAAATAACACCACTGTACAATACCACTACATAGTGGCAGAGCTGTGAGTAGGCTCTGATTATTTGGGCTGTATCCCCATGGTCAACTAACATGTTCCACCACAGTTAAAATATAATTTACCCACACCCTGTGCCGGTTTATTTTTATACTCTATACTTTTTTATTTTTTCACTTAAAGTGGAGGATTTTAGTATACAACTCCATTGTGGTTATGCTGCCCATTCCAGTTTTTATAGTGACCCACAATAACTCTTCTGCTCCTTGTTTGTTATTTTGCTTTGCTTCACTTATGTAGATGGTCACACTTCCTCCTCTTTCTCCTGTCTCTCTCATATATTTTCTATTCTGTTATAATTGATTCTCCATTACTGTCTTCTGTGTACCATGTCTGACACTGCCACAATATTCTAGCATTATTCCTGTATCAAACAGCTCTTCACCTACAATGCTGGTGCTTGTAATTCTTACCTTCCACTTTTCTTCTACATTGCTGTCCAGCCCTTATTCATGCTGTTACAGAGTATGCTTTTTTCCCCTGTGTACCACTTATTTCCTTAAGTCAAACTCAACAGCAGGGTATATGCCACCCACATCTTTAGTATTCTTATTACAGACAAGGCCAGGATTATACTATTGCTTTTGCAAGCTCCTCCTCTCTGCTAGCTTAACTTCTTGCTCATGAAACACACAAATCTGCCACAAACAAATACAAGTGTAAACCTGTACCCTTTCTGGTGAATCTCAATCCACAGACAATCCAGGGCTCTAACGTAACCAGCTACTTAACCACAAATTAAATCCACGATGCAAAGCACCCTTGTCTCATCCACGCCATGGAGAGATAGGACTACAGAGACTTTTACTATGAGTTTACAAGGCACTTCCCCAGTTTTGTAAACTTTGGTACCTCTACAGTCCCAGTTTTGTAAACTTTGGTACCTCCCCAGCCCAGTCACTAATCAACGCAAAGGCAATAACATCCAGTTATTTTCCCTGTTTGTTGCTAAGCATTCTTTTTTGTCTTTAAAGACTCTGTACCAGGGTGGCAACTAACCTACCTGTCTCCTCCTAAAAATTAATTATCTTCTCCTTTGCTGATTCCTGTACCATGCCTTTATGGGTCTCCTCTTTGGAGATTCCCAACAGTCTCCTTGGTCTGCATTGTTAGTGCAAGCTTGGAGAAATCCATCTTTACCAGGATAGTGCAAGAAAGTACAGTTGTGTACGCTTACCATAAATGTAGATGTTCGAGTGTATTCACTGTTGCAGTCATTACATTTGGGTTATCTGCTTGCAGTAGCCCTCAGTTAGCCTGATTAACAAAGTCTTGGGTCCTGCGTCGGTTGCTGTCCCTTCTTCCATGGCGTCAGGTCGTTAGGGGTATAAAACATGCAGCCGACGCCATTACATCAGTTTTTCTTGCCCCAGATGTCAGGTGCATCCCTAATGGGAAGCAATTAAATCTATAAATACAAGGATATACCGCCAACAAAAAAGCAAATACATCAAAAAGCTTTTAGAGCACAGTAAGTGAGAGTAGAGGCATAGCCAAAAGAAGTAAGGGGGCTGGAGGGAGGGTAACCAGGACTGCAACAGTGAATACACTTGAACATCTACATTTATGGTAAGTGTACACAACTGTACTATGTTCTTCGTGTTTCACTATTGCAGTCATTACATTTGGGTAGATTACCAAAGCGAAGGTTGGGAGGAAGACTTTAAATAGAATTAGGACCAGCAAAACTGCAGTGGCAAAACCAGCTCTGGATTTAGAGAAAATTGGCAAATGATAATGCTTGGTGAAAGTATGTACAGAACTCCAGGTAGCAGCTTCTAGGATGTCCCTAGTAGGGACGCCCCTGAGAAAGGCTGTAGAGGTAGATGCAGCCCTGGTTGAATGAGGTCTGATGTCCTGTGGTATAGGTTTTCCATGGTGCTTATAGCAGAAATGAATGCAGTGGCCTATCCTTTGAAATAGCTTTCCCCTCTGTCCCTGCAGCAAATGCCACTAGCAGTTGTTCAGATTTCCTTTGAGGTTTAGTCCAGTCCAAGTAGAGTCTAAGCTGTCTGTGCACATCTAAAGAGTGCAGTATCTGTTCCCCTTTGTTCTGTGGGTTAGGAAAGAAGGTAGGCAAATGAATGGACTGATTAAGAGCCACACTGGATACCACTTTGGGCATGAAGGAGGGATTGGTTCTGAGGGACACCCTGTCCGCATAAAAGATGATGAAAGGTTCCACTGCCATAAGGGCCTGTAATTCAGATATCCTTCTTGCAGAAGTGATTGCTAAAAGGAAAGCTGTTTTCCAGGAAAGAAATTTTAAATCTGCAGTAGCAGCTGGCTCGAAAGGAGGAAGACTGAGTTTCTCCAAGACAAAGTTAAGATCCCAGGCTGGAGCTGTAGCTCTCCTGGGTGGCCTTAAATTTTTGGCCTCTCTGAGGAACTGCTTGAGCAGTGGGTGAGAGAAGAGGGGAGGCTCTGTGCTATAATGAACTGAAATGGCTGAGGCATGAATTTTGATGGAAGAAAAAGACAAGCCCTTATGAAGCATCTCAGTCAAGTATTGTAGAATCTGAGGTAAATTGGGCACTGTTGCATTCATTCCTTGAGATTGGTTCCAGGCACAGAATCTTTTCCATATTGCAGCATAGGATTCTCTAGTACTAGCCCCCCTTGCCTCTAAAATGATATCCATCACTGATTTACTAAGGGATGGTGAAGGAGAGATTAGGTAATTAGCCAGGCTACTAGGTTCAGGGTTTGCAGCTGAGGGTGCAGAATCTGGTTCTCCTGCTGAGACAACAGGGAAGGAATTTGAGGCAGGTGCCATGGAGCAAAGCATGACATACTGCGCAAGAGTGGGTACCAGTGTTGGCGAGGCCAGTCTGGTGCAATTAAAATCGTCCTTGGCTTGGCCCGTTTGATCTTTAGTAGTACCTTGGAGAGCAGAGGCAGAGGAGGAAAGGCATAAACCGATAGGTTTTTCCAGCTGAAGGATAGAGCATCCACTTTCCAAGCTAGCTTGTGGGGAATCCTTGTGCATTTGTTCAGTAGATGGTTCTGGGGGGAGGCAAACAGTTCTATATCTAGGCTCCCCCATTTGCTTGTCAACATGTTGAAAATCCTTGGTTCCAGTTTCCACTCGTGTGGGTCCATGAGGTTTCTGCTTAGTCCATCTGCCAGTGTATTTAGTTTTCCTGGCAGGAACTGTGCTTGTAGAGTCACTTGGTAGCTCAAGGCTGTGTTCCACAATGCCATGGCTAGTCTGCAGAGGGGGTAAGAATGTGTACCCCCTTGCTTGTTTATGTACCACATGACAGTGGTGTTGTCCGTCTTTACCATTAGTTGTCCTGGAAGAATGTGGTCCTTGAAGGCTGTCAGAGCATTCTGTACAGCTAACATTTCCTTTTGATTTATGTGCAGGTGCATTTGACTTGGGTTCCATTTGCCCTGAATGCACTTCCCTGCCAGGTGAACCCCCCATGCATAGTCTGATGCATCTGTTGTTAGGATTTGGGCGGCAGGGGGTAATGTGAATGATAGTCCCCTGTTTTGGTGGCAGGCCTCTGCCCACCACAGAACTCTAGGCGTAGGCAAGGTATGATAGGAATCCTTGCTTCTAGATCCTGTGAATGTTGACAGCATAGGCTTTTGAGATACCATTGTAGTTTCCTCATATGCATCCTTGCATATGGAATTAGAAGAATGCAGGGGGCCATGAACTCCAAGGCTTGCAGTATTTGCCTTGCAGATAGCTGGGTTTTTGTGGCCACTTGTTTGAAGTAAGTTGTCAAATGAATCCGTTTCTCTGGCATGAGGAAAGCCATCTGGGAAGTTGTATTCAAGCTTGCACCCAGGAATATAATTTGTTGGCAGGGTACCAGGTGGGATTTCTTTTCATTTTTGGTGAACCCCAGACAAGTCAGTACCCCTTTGAACAAAGGTTAGATGATTCAAAAGAATGTCCTTGCTTTCTGCCTGAATTAGACAATCGTCCAGGTATGGGTATGTTTGAATATTTCTTTGCCTGCAAAATGCAATGACTGGAGATAGGCACTTTGTGAATACCCTGGGTGCAGTAGATAAGACAAAGGGCAGTGCAGAGAACTGATAGTGCATGTAGCCTGCTTTGAAGCATAGGTATCTTCTGCAAGACTCCCTGATAGGGATGTGCAGGTATGCTTCTTTTAAGTCTGGTGTTGCCAACCATGCATCCTTGCCTTGCATAGGAAGCAGCTGGTGAAGAGTCAGCATTTTGAATTTTGAAATCACCAGAAAGGTGTTTAGAATAGAAAGGTCCAGGATAGGACGCCATGTATTGCCTTTTCTGGGTACCAGGAAAAGTCTCGAACAGAAACCTTGTTCCTTTTCCTCTTCTGGTACCGACTGAATAGCTCCCATGTTTAAGAGAGAGAGTACTTGATTTTGGGCCTCTGCACACTGATTTGGGGGTAGATCTAGCCACCCGCTTGGTGTTGGTAACATGTGGAAATGAAATCTGTATCCTTGGGACACTATATTTAAAACCCATTTGTCCTGGGTAAAGAGTTTCCAGTTTTTGGCCTGCAGGCCAATCTTTCCGTCTAAAGGAGCATTCAGTTGGAAAGTGCTTGGAAGTTTTAAAAGCAAGTCATTGAGACAGTTTTCCATAGGGGGGGGGGTCTTACTGCTCCCAGGTTTGGGTGTGGAAATACCCCACTGCCTAGTCTTGTGTGTCACTTGGGACTGAAACCTGGGGTTTCTGCTGTATCTGGGTTTGGATTGAGAAGACCTGGAAGGGGCTGGAAAGGACCAATTTTTAGAGGGCCAGTGCCTACTAAATCTAGGAGGCTGAACTTGTAAGAAATCTTTATCAGTTTGCATAGATTTAGCTTTATCTTCCATCTTTTTAAGAACTTCCTCAGCCTTGTTGCCAAACAGGTGGTCCTGATTTAAGGGAGCATCCAATAATTTAGCTTTAACATGATCAGGCAAACCTTGCTCCTTAAGCCAAGCATGCCTTCTGAGCACAGACCCCGTAACAGCAGCCCTGCAGAAGGCCTCTGATGAATCAAATCCACATTGCAAAGTATGTTTTCCAACCTGTTCAGCAGAATGCATGAAATCCTGTAATTCTTTATTTTCAGCACAGTCAGGAATGAGCATAATTTTCTGTTTAAGCAATCCAATAACATGTTGTTGATACTTTAACATATGAAACTTGCAGTTTAAAGCCCTAATGGCCAAGGTTGCAGTAGTGTAAACTTTCTTACCCCATCTATCCAGCGCCCTGGAGTCTCTATCAGCGGGGGTAGGATTTTTAGCAGTAGAAGCCTTAATGTCCTTGGGTCCTTGTGAAATAGTTTCTGGATCAGCAACAGGATTTTTAAAAAAGAACTTGTGAGAATCAGGAACCCTGTAATATCGGTCAGGTTTTCTGGGAGCAGAAGGCAAGAATCAGGGGCCAAACTAGATTCTGAAAAGGCATCCTCAACAATGTCTAGTACAGGAGGAATAGCTAAAGGCCTATGCTGAGGCAGGAGTAAGAAATCCCTAAGCCTCTTTTTTGAATCAGAAAAATCCTGGCTTTCCCAGTGGAAATGCTCCCTTAGAGTATGTAAGGTCTCACCAAAAGAAAAATTCTATGGAGGGGAAGCAGAGGGAATAGAGTCCTCTGCATCAGAATCCTCATAAGTAGATAAGGGCAAATCCAGATCATCAGAAGAATCAGAATCCTGTTCAGAAGATTCATAAACAACTTCAGTCCTAGGTCTCTTAGAAGGGGGAGGTTGGCTTCCCCTGATTAGAGTTATAAGATCTTCAGTCATTCTTATAATTTGTTTTTTAGGCAATAGAAGCCTGATCATGCGGCCTGGGCGTCGGTTTCTTAGGCATGGTTCGAGGTTTTGGCCTAAATAAAGGAGGCGTCGATTTAATATGCAAGTCCATAGGCCTGAATGCACCCTCAGAAGCTGGTGCCTGCACAGCGGCTCCGGACCCATCCAAGGTAGAGACATCTGCAGGTTCCACAGTTGAAGCATCTTGCGGCATACCGGACTCCGAATGGATCTCAGTAGAGGGCTGCGAGTCAGAAGTAGCGGGTATCAGGGGCTGCGAAAGCGCCTCACTGAGTACCGGCGAACTGGCGACTGGCTTAGGAGAAGCGTCGTCGGCAGCTTTGGACCTCGGCGGCCTGTCTCTGTCTTTATCCTTGCATTTTTTCGGAATCCCGATAGTCGGATGGCTAACAGACGATATTTCTGGATAATTAAACCGAGAACTGAAATATTTAGAAGCGAAAATATACCGACGACAGATAGTGCACTGATTAAATAAAGCACAAAACCGACAGCAAGGTACATCGTGGTCAGGGCCTAGGCAAGGAATACAGTATGAATGAAAATCTTTGTGAGGTATTTGCTTTCCACAAGTAATGCAATTATTAACTTTTACTAACATCGGTAAGGAGCAAGAAAAAGTTTCCCCAACGGGGTACTTAGCTTTATTTGAAGTCTTCGGTTCTGAAACTCGAAAACGAAAATTTCAGGAGCTGGCCGACAGGCACTTGTGAACTGCTTCTGCTTCGGGAACCGCACGGCAAGAAAGACTGATGTAATGGTGTTGGCTGCATGTTTTATACCCTTGACGACCTGGCGTCATGGAAGAAGGGACAGCAACCGACGCAAGACCCAAGACTTTGTTAACAAGGCCGACTGAGAGCTACTGCAAGCAGATAACCCAAATGTAATGACTGCAACAGTGAAACACGAAGAACATAAGCAGAAAGATAGAACTGGATATTTTATTTTTATTTTTTATTTATACTTTGACTGGGTTAGTCCCAAAAGGACAATGTGGTCTTTCAGAGAAGACCCAAGGTTGTACTCATATTAACTAGGGGAAACTCCCCCTACTCTTTTCAAAACGTTCTTTTACTTCCACCTCATCTACCACCAACTCAGGCAGATGGGGCACAGTTGTAACTTTTCACCTGACAGACTGCATCTCTTGCCCACCTGTCACATTATCCCAAACCACGATACCACACCAAGAACATTATTAGATAAAGCTTTCAGGTCTACACCCTTCATCAGTATGAATCATTACAATAAATCAGCATTTAAATAGGAGAATATAAAATCACATGCTTCAGCCCATCCCACATCCTAATTAAAAATCAAGCCTAAAAGTAATATATAGCTCATGGAAGTCTATATAAAAAATATCTATTAAAATTTCTATATTTTTTATTCTAAATGGAAGAGTTTTATGTAAAGTAGGATTTCTTCTTCCTTTTAATAGATATTTTTTATATAGTTCTTGGTGTGGTATCGTGGTTTAGTTGAATTATAGCAGTAACACCATTTGCTGTTTCTACATTATCCCAAACCCCAAAGTGGCTCAGCTGTTGTTATACTTGCTAACAAGTAGAAAACTCTGGTTCTTTCAAGTTATAACTTCAAGCTCACTTTCTGTAAGTTAGAACATGACAGCCTTAACTTCAACAAATGACAATGCTCACCTAGTCTGAAGTTTAAGGTAGCAGTGTGCGAAGTGTAACTGCTGCTCTTCATCATTGCTATACTTCCTTCATGTGCACATTATAAATAACTGCTCAGCATGTGAAATAAGCTTTATTCCACTACCTTGCAGAACTAACCCCGATGGCTCCTCTACTTACACCCAATCAGCCCATTCATTCTACAGTAGTGGGAGCCATGAGTTCCTGGGTGAGGCAAGAGCCCTATTGCCCATTCATTCCTGCCTGGGAATACACTATTAGCTCATCCACTCTGTGGCAAGAGTCCAGTGGCAGGAAAGGGGCTAACATGCTGGTCCTTCAGGGTTGGCCTATCCTCTTCTCATGCACAGCACTCCCCTCTCCTGAGCTTCACTATAAGTGCCCTCCAAGGGCAGCTGTGACTCTGTAGTCTGAATTCTCCTTGACTTTCTGCACGACTTGTACTTGGCAGTGCAGACTCACTTGGCTGGAGACTCATGGGGTGAACACCTAATGCTCCTTCTAGGTGTCACGCATGTGGCAAGCCAGGGCTGCCTCGCTCTCCCTAGAATGGGAGAGGTGATAATGGCAGTTCACTCCCATCCTCTCCTGGCAGATCCTATAGGCACCCAAGCTACTATTCACAGTCACATCACCTGTGACAAAGTCGGGGCATTGTCCCTCTACACCAAAGAGCTGGCTCAATGAAAGTAAAGACAAGCTCATTGTGTCCTAGAACACAGGATTTTCACTAACATAGCTAGCTAAATATGAAGCAACATAATACTGCAATATTTTCTCCTACATTCTCATATTTGAACATTCATGTTATTCTCTATAGTCTTACCTCTACACTACCACAGATTTATATTTACCATGTAGTTATTAGCTCATCGCTAATTCATTTACAGCTCCTTGATATCAGGATACCTCTCAGGTTCTTAGCATGAGAAATCTGGTCAAAGCCAAAATTAATGGGGGGGACAAAGTTCTAAAATCAGGGACAGATTTTAGTTATTTCTCTTATAAACTTAGAAAATTGCCAGAACAACAGATTTTGCATCGCTATGCATTTTCTAAAGGAAATGAAGACTGGAACTCAAATATATTTTATTATTCAGTGACTTCAATCCTCGATAGTTTGCCATAAAACCACAAATTTTATGAGAAGCAGACAAAACATCTGGACATTCGGACAAATCTGGGCAGTTGAGAGGCATGGCTGTGACTACTGACAGAGTACAATGCCAGCCACTTTTCTTACTGCGTTATCAAACTGTCTATATCTACACCCACAAACAGGTGATACATTCATACTTAAGGAAGATGATTAATGCATTCAACTGTGTAAAGTCACATTTACTGTTTCCATGCTCAGATTTTTTGTGTGCTACTGCTTCATACCGCTCAACCGCTTAGAGCAGAAAATTTGGACAAAGCATACAATGATGGGGGGGAGGGGACAGATTTTAAATACTGCTCTTACAAACCTAGAAGGTTGATAGAATAATAGATTTTGCATTACCATGAATTTTCTGAAGTATGTGGACTCAAATTCAAATGTTTGTCATTATTTAATGACTTCAATCCTCAGCTATTGGCCAGAAAAGTACAGATTTTGGGAGGAACACACCAAAAATATGAGGCAAAAATCTGGACATTCTGAGAAAATCTGTACAGTTGAGAGGTATGTGCTTTAATTTCCTCTCCGTACATATTTTAACATTTGTCAGTCTTACTTGTTATTATTTTCCAACAATGATACAATCATTTGTTAACTTTGGTCTGGGGATCTTCCTGTAAAAATGCTGCCATCTCACAGGAATCTGCCAAGTTAATACAGTATAATAAATACAATTCTCATTGAAACTCCCAAGTGTTTAAACTACAGTGACCCTATGAAAAAAAAAAAACAGTAAGGCAAAAAGTTTTCCAGCTTCTGGGGATTTTGTCTAACTTTGAATCATGTGATTATAACCTTGGACTGGTGTTTAAGCCTCCAAAAGTATTATTCAGAACACTGATTTTAATTATTAGCAGCAAAATCAGTCTAATAACTGCAACAGGCCTCATGTCTTGCAAGTTACTTGGACTTCTGTAGTCCGAAGGCATAAAGAAGCACTGCTGAAAAGAAAAGTTTGTCACGTGCTGAAATCTTTGTTTACTTAGACAAAAATAAACTTCTCATCTTCGTAAAACAAAGTCTGTCCCTCACTCTCTTCAAAAAAAATTTGGATAAATGTATGGGAAACAGTAAATTCACTCCTGGGGTATTGCACATGTCCTTTATGGACAGAGGCAGCCTGTAAAATGACTCAGGGCTACAAAACACAGAAATCCACTACCCTGATACTATCCCATCCCATGTCTGGGGTATTAAGATATTATATTTTCATATCCTGGGTGTTATTGGCTAAATTTGTAAGGGCTCTTGTGCCATTAGCCTAGTAATCACATACGAACCTACGTAATGACAA
Source organism: Protopterus annectens (assembly GCF_019279795.1). Classification (NCBI taxonomy): domain Eukaryota; kingdom Metazoa; phylum Chordata; order Ceratodontiformes; family Protopteridae; genus Protopterus; species Protopterus annectens. The sequence continues at coordinate 352,043,453 of NC_056725.1, read as the reverse complement.
CACAAGACATTAATTCAAGATATTTGACTGCTCTGTATGTAGGATTCTGTCTAGTTCACCTTGAACATTTCAACCTCAGGCATGACTGGGGTTTGCACATGTGGCAAGACTTCAAAGTTTTTTGATGAAGTCTTGCCACATGTGCAAGATGAAAAGCGCTTCATTAAACTGAAAGAGAATTAAACTGAGAGAGAATTTGCTTTGGTGTTTCCAAGCTGTCTTTTTGTTTTTCGCTAGTTTGTCTTACTTTGGTTCATGACTGGGGTTTGGATTTAACTATGATTACTAGTGAAATTAAAAACAATAGCAGTGAAATTCAGAAGATGATACTTAGGGCATGGAAGTGCATCATACATATCTCTATAGCTGAGGCAGCAGCAAAAAAATGTGGCCAAGAACTATCCGACATTTGTAATGCTGGTAACTCAAGGACCAATTGATAAATTCCAATGCTGAGGGAAGCTCCCGTGTCACATTACAGAAAGAGAACTTCCATGCAATGTTAGCAGGGTAATTTCTGACAGGTGCTGACATGCCAGAAAGGCAACAGCTGCTGCATCTGATGAAGCCAAAGTCCAAGTGCGAGAGGAGTCTGGTGAGATCATAAAAAAATGGCATCTTGATAGACTCAAAGAGACTCTGACAAACCACTATTTGACTCAGGATGGGAAGGTGCTTGTTGCTCAGCTGTTCTCAGCATGAGCAGAGATATGCTGACTTTAATAGGGTCACTGTTGAGAAGTAAAAGGAAGATTGCAAGAAACACCTGAATATGATGAACATGTCCTCCATTCTGAGGAAGAACTGCCAGAAGCAGATGGTGGAAATGTATCCAGTTGGGTAAAAGAGGCCATTGTAATAATTTTACAGTTTTGTTCTGGTAAGATTGTAGAAATGGATGGGGTCCAGCCATTAGTGATGAAAGCACTACTTAAGTATTGCTGTTAACATGTCTTTGCAGCACTGCATGGAAGGTTGGGACAATGTCTCTGAAATAACAAAGGAGGTAGCAGTGCCCATTTTCAAAAAAGGGGACAGGATGCTGTGTTCCAGTTATAGAGGGATCACGCTCCTTTTTTTCCCAGGGAATGAAAATGCGAGAGAGCTGGAAAGGAGAATTCTTCCAAAAGTCTCTTCTTAAACAAAAGTTGCAATGATGATTCTATCCTGCTCACAGAACAATGGTTTAACTCTTCATCCGTTTACAGATATTGGAGAAGTCTTGTCCATTTGCCACTCCTGTTTGTAACTGTTTGTGGGCTTGTACAAGGCATATGACCACATAACCTGATAATGTGCAAGAACAATATGGGGTTCCTTGTGGACTTGGAGAAGACGTGCCCTGAAATGCCTTGTAGCAAGTACTACAACAATGTGAAGTTCTTCTAGACTTGGAGAAGGCATGTGATCATGTGTCTTGGAACACTGTGTGGGAAGTACTGCAACAGTGCAGTGTGAAAGGGCCACTGCTGCACATCATTCAGTCCCAAAGCTTGTGGGGTGAGTTGTGTCTTTATTCTGGGTGTTAAGTCAAACACATTCAGGGCTGACATTGGACACTGCTAAGGTTACAGCTCTCTTACTGTTTGTGACTTTAACGGACAGGATAGCAAGGCACAGCAAAGGGTTGGACTGTATCCATTTTGAGAACTTTATATTAGTTGTTTGCAGGTAATGTTGACCTCTTAGCCTTAAGTGATTTGCTGCTCAGCATGACATGAAAATCAGCACCTCCAACTCAGAGGTCATGGCCATACCTCTCAACCTGGAAACATCAAAAATCTGGACAAAGGCTCATGAAAATAAGTACAAATCTGCACATTGATTAATATAATATTTGCTTACATATTTATGTAACCCTGCCTACTCCAATGGAATAGTGGGATACCAACTTTCAAACACAAGCTGAAGAACAGAACCAAAATAGGGCTCCAGAGGTCCCCTGCAGCCATTTCAATGTCCCATTACTTGTCTATGCTGCTCCATTTACTATAAACACTGTAATGTGCATACTGCTTTACTTCTACAATGATTATTTGGATTTTATTATACATTTTATAGAACAAACACTAAATGACATGTACTAAAAAAAGCAATACAGTCTCACAATGAAAATAAACTTTGCATTAAAACGTCTCTGCCCTTGAAACTCACATTCATTGAAACAGCATTGAAACCCACATCCAAAGAAAATGCATCTGGCCAGTAGGGGATAAGGATTACCTTAAGGCTGTTTTCAAATCATAGGCCCCCTGCACACAAAACACACGTGTTCTTTGATGCACCTTCCTGACTGTATTAAATTATATTCCTTGTATAATACAGCACACTTGTTAGAGCATGTTTTAAATTTATTATTTTGAACATTTTTCCAGTAAGCAATGAAACAAAATGCATGAATCAATAATGACAAAACTGCCCAATTCAGAACATTTCCATCATAAAAGTTACTCAAATGTCTACAATCTACCAATATCAGTAAATATGCACAATCTTTTCAGAAGTAAAAGTCATCTAAATAATTCCACATTAAAGAGATCTGTAATTAATGAAGAGGTTGCTGCTAGCAAACAACTTTATATTTCATTGTTTCATCTACAAGTAAAGTGCCTGTTGCCCTTGAAGAATAAATTGCCCATGTCACATTAAAAAAATGATAAGCTAGTAATATTTCAATAAGGAACGGATTGCAAACCGATAACAGGTTCATAGTTACTAGGTATCACTGCCAAAAGAGGACATTCTCAGGACCGCAGCATCCACCCCCTTTAAAAGTACAACACAGTACAGTATCAGCAATCCATCTGCATACTGTGGGAAGAGAACCCACACTTTCTGCAGCAAATGCAAGAATACTACCTGTTGTGCTACTAACAATTTAGTAGACTTTGCATAAGCAGCACTAAACTTCTCTTTCCCTGAAGAACTGTGCAGCACAAGAAATCAGGAAAAGGCCAAAGTTTATTGGGGGGGGGGGCAAAGGCCCAAAACCGGGGACACATTTTAAACATTGCTTTTATAATCTTAGAAAGTTGCTAGAGTAAAATTCTGTGTTACCATGTGTTTCCTGAAGGATAGGAAGACAAACTTAAATGGCTATCATTGTTTAGAGAATTCAGTTCTCACTGATCTGCCAGAAAACCATACATTTTATTTTAATTTAACATTTGTTTATTGGGAAAAGTCCGACTTGGAACGAAACCAATTTTCAGCAGAGGCCTGAGGAGAAATGCTCCAAATGCATACCTTTGTATTGCGGGAGGAAACCAGAGCACCCAGAGGAAACCCACACAAACACAGGGACATGCAGACTCTACACAGAAGGCATTTCAGCTGAGAATTGAACAAGAGAACCTCTTGCTGTGAGGCAACAAGACTACCATGGCACTGTCCAAATTAAGTGGAACAGACCAAAAAGTATGAGCCAAACATTAAATTTGTACAATTGAGCCAAACATTCTGTGAAATTTTGTACAGTTGAGAGCTAGAACTCCTTCAATCAGAAGAGTGGTGTAATGGGAAGAGAACTCAGGCTCTTGCTTCTTGTAGCCAAGGTATAGGGTTCGAGCTTGGGTTACCCTAACCACCAGGTATACCTACCAGGGGCATTATACACACACACCTCTCAGTGGATATGAATTACAAAATGCACAAGAATTCGGAATTTAGCATCAGCAAAATGAGCCGAACAAGTTGAAGTTTATCAACTGCCACCCATCTGATCTTTCTCTCTCCAACTTCAGTCTGCACACTGATGAGCTTCACCCCATCAGATCAACTTTTCTTCCTACCTTACTATTAAAGAACTTTATCAGTGCCCCACAAAATCATTTCTTGATTTGGTAATAAGTATTTTATTCTCAAAAAAAAAAAAAAAAAAAAAAAAAAAAGCAAAAAGATGTTTTTTGGCAGCTGGACCAGACTGACATTTGTATCCTCCTCCATGCCTTGTCCTTCTGCCAGACAAAGCCATTGAACTTACTTCCACCTTGAAATATGTGGGTCTCTTCCTCACCCAAAACCTTATCTAACATATATCACCTAAACATCAACATTAGCTGAAGCTTTTTGAGGTGGCATAATCTATCCATATTCTCAGTCCAGAAGCAAGAGCAGAAAATAAGAGCTTCACCTCACTGTTAATGCCACCAAGACATTTCTACATGACATCAAACTTCCTTTCAGACATAATGTGATGATTCTTCTGTCTCTCTTCTCTCACTCTCTCTCTCTTTCTGTCTCTCACAAATTCAGGCATGCCACTCTCTCAAACTAAATGACTCCACATGAAGAGACAATCTGATCTTTTCCTTATATGAGTATAGAAAATACCAAAATGTGATGGCTTACCCCAGCCTTCATTAAAGATATACCCACAGGTAACCTGGTCACTCAGATGTTATTCAAATGGAGAACTTTTACTACAATAAGACCAGCAAAGTTGATACAAAACTAGAGTTTGGGACTGCACTTTTACTCCTTCTTAAAGGAACAGCAACTTGCACTCACCCATGTCACCTATACATCACACGTCTTGACCTTCACAGTTCGCATGACTACTTTTTGTGATATTAACTAATGACATGCATAGTCTCTATTAATACTGAATTTCAGTTGCTTCATTAAAAGTTCATGTATATAAAATGACTCCTTATATTCAATATTATTACTGGCTCGCACCCATTTTTGTGGACAGTTCATATGTATTGATATTTGATTTTGTTGATCTACTTTTATATGTATTGTTTATTGTGACTGTTCAGGGAGTCTTTGAGAAACATTTGTTTATTTATTTTTTTTAATTTCCCAGTAGAATTTTCTTGATGTTGTTGTTCCTTGAAGCTTATTTTGTTCTATTGTTATCCATACAACACAGCACTATTGTGTCTGCCAGACTGCTGTGCTCTGTTTTGGGGCACTTTGCCCTTTCTCCATTTTTGTGTGAAACGTGAAGATGGATTTAGTACACACATAAATAAGTAAAGTGGCTATAGGAGGCCTGGGGATTTATGGGGGGAGATGCCTCACTGTAAAATTAATGTTTTCAGCCCCTGCAGGTAGTACTACAGGGATCTGTGTTCTCATTTAGTTGTAAAGCAAGCAACCCTAAATGCAGCTTAATCAACGCTGGTATCTCAGTGGACTTATGCACAAGAAAGCAGCAATGATACACTGAAAGAATGATCAACAGTTCTGCACACAGGATAGAGGCAATGGTTGAAGGCTCCCCCCCCCCCCCAATACACAGTATAACACATACGCAATGCTGGTATGAATTAAATTACAAAATGCACAAGAAAGAAAGCAGCAGCAATAAACTGAAAGAATGATTTAAATGCAGCAATGGTTCTAACAGTAAAGTAATGGTTGAAAGCAAGCACACACCACCTATATCTAAATGCAGGAAAACTACAAATTTGCAGTTGAATTAGAGTGGCTGACTGGGTTGAATACACATTTCTGCACACAGTAAAGAGCAATGGTTGAATGCACACACACACTAAATCTAAAGGCAGTGAAAGAACAAACTTGTAAAGAGTGGCTGGCTGGTGGAGTTTATACTGCATACAACTAATGAACTTGTACACAGTATCTTGTTATTACCTGGGGAGTGGGGACTCTGCAAAAACTTAAATTATGCTGCCCGCAGCCTGCCATCACTGTTATTCTCTATTCCCTCCAAACTGAAAAAACAAACTTTTATAGAGTGTCTGGCTAGTGGAGTTTACAATGCATACAACAACGAATGAACTTGTACACAGTATCTTGTTCTTACCTGGGGACTCTTTGATTATGCCGCCTGCTGCCATCACTGTTATTCTCTATTCCTTCCACGTACAACAGGCAGTAGCTGATGTCATCACACACGTCCCTATAGGCTGGTGATGCACAGTAACATCAGCTAAAAATTTAAGTGGTGGTAACCAACAATACAAAAAGACTGGGAAATTTGGAAATTAAGGGGGCCACTCGGGAATTCGTGGCACCCCAATATGTTGCCCTCAAAAATGGTAAATACCAAGGAATTCGGTATTGTTAAGAGGTCTAGTCATGGTTCTTGCCCAGAAAACTGTGGAATAAACTAAAAATATCAGCACAGGCAGAAAGATTTAGAAGATACACAAATAAATATAAAGGAAAAGTACAAAATAAGCAATTTACATTCTCAGCTAAAGCGTCTTCTGTGTGGAGACATGCGTGAATGGGCGTACCTTTGTTGAAGGTTGTGCGTCAGGCCTGGCAAGTCGGTACATAAAAATCTACTGCCAATCATTAGCGGACCGGAGTTCTGCTGTGGTGACTCCTAACTGGGAAAAGCCGAAAGATACAACAACTGATGACCCAAAAAAGTTTTATAGAGAACTGGGAAACGATGTAAAAGGAAATGAAAGACTACCAAACAAAGAAGAATAATACATACAATTTGAAGTATTTACGAAGATTCTGTGGAACATAACAAAGATGTTAAATGGATAGAAGAAGTAAAAGAATGAATAAGAAGTTTAAAGGTACAGGATATGAAATGGGATGAAGAAAAGGCCAGAGAGATTGAAATAAACTTACGAAAAGCCTCTAATTGGAACCCCCCAGCCCCAGATAAAGTACCTAATTTCTGGCTAAAAGTATTAACAGCGTTGCATGAAGATTTAGCCATGAGTAAGAGCTATTTATATACACACCCCGAACAGACACCAGACTGGCTAACAACAGACAAAATGTTGCTCCTATTTAAGAGTAAACCTGCAAGCTACCCTCAAAATTAAAGACCAATAACTTGCCTTCTGACATATAGATTATACACTGGAATTATTGCCAAAAGAGTTTATAGTCATTTAGAAGAAAACTCAATTATGGCAATAAAACAAAAAGGTAATACAAGAAAGTCGTATGGAACAAAGGATTATTTGTTGTTAAATAAAGTCATAGTGGAGAACTATAAAAAAGGGGAAGAATCTAAGTATGACATGGATAGATTACAAATAAAATTGATAGTATCCCACATTCATGGATAAGAGAGTGCTTAAAAATGTATAAGATGCAATCTACACTGATAAACTACATCACAATGACCATGAAACAGTGGCAAACTACTTTGCAGTTAAGCCATGATAAAGGACAAATTATTATTCCAATGATAAAAATCCAAAGGGGGATATTCCAGGGTGACTCTCTGTCACCACTGCTCTTTTGCCTTGCCCTTATCCCATTAAGCAGTCTGCTTAACAGATTAGGCCATGGCTATAATTTGGCTCCCAGAAAGCAGCAAAATGTAAAGACTTATCTTCTCTTCGTCGATGATTTAAAACTGTATAGCTCAACAAATGGAGAACTGAAAGCACAACTGCAAGTAATCAAAACTTGTTCAGATGATATAAGAATGTCATTTGGTCTTTACAAATGTGCAAAAGCAACCTTTAAAGCAGGAAAGCTGCAGCACCAAGAAAACATCAGTTTGGGACAAGAATGTGATACAAAAGAACTTGAGTGAGAGGGAGTGTACAAATACTTTGGAATTAATGAAGGATCAACAAAAAACATGAACAAATGTGTAAAAAACTCAGTAAGAAATATTTTAGAAGACTTAAATTAATCCTGAAAACAGTGTTGACATAAGGTATTGGACAGATTAGACAGGAAAACAAGTAGGATACTTCATGCTCATTAAATGATCTATAAAAATCAGTGCATATCAAGATTACATATTCCCCGTTCTGAAGGAGGCATGGGCCTCCCTGAAATGGATTACATGTATAGATCTGCAATCCTGGGATTGCATACATATCTGCTGACCTCACAAGACCCAAACATTGTGGAAGTTTTGAAACATGAGGAGAATAAATCTAAGATGACTTCCCTTCTTAGTCTAGCAGAAGCATATAGACGTCAAACGGGAATGGAAATCAAAACAGAAGTAGATAAAAATCAGGCAACAACTGAACGTGCCAAAAAACAAAAAAAAAAAGAATATTTTGGGATGCACAGCTAAGCTTAAAAAGGCCCTTCTGGTCGTTAGCCTAGTAAACACCTATGAACCTATAAGGTGAGGTATCAGATAAGAAGGCAAGAAATGTGGAAAATGCATAAATATAGTTGCAAGTATAGAAAACTCCTGGAACAACCTCATGTTGATCAGGATCTGATGCAGGAATGGTTATGAAGAGGCAAATTCAAACCAAAACATGAAAGGTTAAGACTGGCGGCCCAGGACAGTGGACTACATACACACTGGTTTACAAAGTCCATTAAACATGTGGGAGAAACAGACAAATGTAGGTTTTGTAAAACAGAATTGGAAACAGTTGCACACCTTGTTGCTGCTTATGACATACTAATTGGAGAAGGACTGTATAGTGAAAGGTATAATAATGTGGCAAGACTCTTGCATTGGGGATTGTTCAAACATTATAATATTGAATAATACTGAAGCAGCTGAAAAACACTTTTTACATGACCCATAAAGCATTTTAAAAAAGGATGATGTTTATATCACATGGGATCAACCATTACCAACACTTCAAAAGATAGATAAGAGAAAACCAGATATAGTGGCCATGAAAAGAAGAGAAAAGTAGCATTGATCATTGAAATATCTACACCCAGGGACTATAGTGTCTTGCGTACAAGAGAGACACAAAGTCATAAGATATCAGGATTTGCAGGCAGAAACGAGAGAAATGTAGAAGAAAGATACCCAGACAGTTCCAATAGCAGTAGGAGCAAGGGGTCTTATAAAAAAGAATCTACAATCATATTTAGATATAGTACCAATATATATAACTCCATACGAATTGCAGAAGGTGTCACTACTGGGCACATTGTGTGTGCTAAGAGCAGCATTTCTGGCTGACATCAAAGACTGAAACAATACTAATTTCATGAACTTTAATCATACTTTGACTTAGGAATGGGGTCCATTCCCCATCATGGTATAAGAACCCCAAAAGATTTGGAGAAATTAAAAAGGAAGAAACTCTTTGATGTTACATCACTTTCGGCTGACATCAAAGAGTGAAAAAATACTAATTTCATGAACTTTAATCATACTTTGACATAGGACTGGGGTCAAATCCTGTCATGGTACTAGAAACCCAAAATACTTAGAGAAATTAAACCAGAAGAAATGTTAAGAAAACAACACAGTCTTATACCAGACCTGGAGACTTACTCTATTTCTCTCCATTAGGAATCCACAATGTTTAACAGCACTAAACCTTTTGTTTACTGCGTCTACCCTGCTCTGTCTTGCTTTCTTTCGGCTCTTCATGCTTGCTTATCTTGTGCTTAGTGCTTAAATGTACAAGTTCCATAGCTCTCACTAACTACACCATTATGTTATCTGCATGTGTGTTTACATGAATACATATATGTGCATGTATGTACGTGTATGCACATATATTTATTTATTTATATATTTATTTATATATATATATATATATATATATATATACACATACATATATATAAATATATACATATATATATATATATATATATATATATACACACACACACACAGATACACACACAAAACATATAAATATATATATATATATATATATATATACACATAAACACTATACATATATATATATATATATATATATACACATACACTACACATATATATATATATATATATATATATATACACACATATATACATATATATACATACACACATACACACACATATATATATATATATATATATATATATATATATATATATATACATACACATATATATATATATATATATATATACACACACACACACATATATATATACATACACACACACATACATATATATATATATATATATATATATATATATATATATATATATATATATATATAGAAGATAACAAAAGCTTCAACCTAAATTTTTTCCCTCGTTAAAAGCCCCCCCTTTCAACAGGGAAAAAACGTCCCCCAACCCTTCAGCAACTTGAATAATTAAGGTAACAAAAATTCAACCCCTCTTTCAAATACAAAATTTTAACATTACTCCTTCCT